>NC_092060.1:17662500-17827500 GCF_039877785.1 Chaetodon trifascialis
GAATCACATGCTTGCTCACAAACGTTTCATCTGGAAGACCTCCACACAGAGACATAAGAACACAGACCCACATTTGACAGAGCAGGATTGGTTTGATGTGATTTATGAGTTGTTTGAACTGGGATGTAACTGCAGGGGAAACTGTCATCAGATCTGCTGCATTCAGTGTACAAACGTGTGATGGGTGCTTCTGATCTCAGAACTCCACTTTGGAAAGCACTGATTTTACTAAACCATACACCTGTGTGGACACAGGTGTACCTGCGCCCTACAAGGTGCGCGCGCAAGAGCGTTTTGTAACTTCGAGACGTTATTGTGTGAACAAATGAAACTTTAACGTTTCCATACATGTGAACCCACCCTGTTATCTCCTTCTGTGTCCCCCCGCGGTGCCTCTCTGCTCCGCCGTTAATCCCCACATTCTCCGACCCGATCCCGACCCTTTGTGCCTGGGCACGCGCCGGACTGCTGACCGGGGTCCGAACATACCGGAGCGCCTTTGTTTCAGAGCACCAGCAGCACTAAGGGATCTGCTGAGCTGGCCGCTGAAGCCGGACAACAGCATGCAGCGGCGGCGCGGCGAATCCGGGAGCGCGCCGCTGATGCCCGTGCCGCCGCTGTGCCGTATGGACGGAGCTCATGGTCCGAGTCCGAGCCGTGGACGCGCACCAGCAGGCGCGCTCCCCGACCGTCGATATAAAACTGAAGCGCCAGGTTCTCCCAAAGCTCTACGCGAGGCAGGCGGTAGGCGCGTACCACTCCAAAGCTCTTCTAGTAAAGTGCCAATCTAGGTAAGGCTGCATCTCTGCTTTCAACACAGCTCAGGGTCAGACAGACAGCTGCTCTCAAGCTGCTTCACACAGACACTGAAAAGCAAAAGCACTTTCTGAAACACCTGTACAACGTGTTGCTTGTGATCTGGGGTTGTATTTCATATTTCACCTCTTTAAAAAGTACATTTTTTTGGGCCAGACCTCCTCCAGATGTTTCCGTTCAGTGTTCTGAGTTTTATCTGTGTAGCCTCTGTGATTCAGTGTGGAAATTGAACACCATCGTGTTTTACACTAAGAAAATGTGCCAAATAGTCCAGAATATTACAGTATTACTGAATCATTGATGCTAAAGGCCTTTTTTTTCCTCCCACACTCTTTCCCCCTTATCATCCTGCTTTGTGCTTCACCTCCTTCTCTCTGTCCTCATTTGCCCCCTCAGGAGTAAAGATGTACAGAACTACAAGGTCCCCAATGATGCAGCCGCTGGTCAACTCAGGAATGGGCATGGCTCCTTTCTTCAAGGTAAACACACACACTCATTGGTGCACAAATTAAGCGAAGGTAGATGTGAGCATCTGCTTGATATTCAAAGGTAAATGAGAATAATGTCCAGTATTTTTGATGTATGTGTTCTGGTGTTAATAGATCTGTGTCAAGAATGCCTGAGACAAATGTCCCCTAAATTTCTCTAACTTAAAAAACTACACGCTGCCTTATTGCCAACTGGGCTCCTTTCGTCTCCCCAGGTGACTGTGTTCGAGCAGGAGCACTTCCAGGGCAAGTGCCTGGAGTTCACCTCCGAGTGCTGCAACATCCAGGAGTGCGGACTGGACAACATCCGCTCCATCAGGGTGGAGAGCGGAGCGTAAGTGTTGCAAACTTTGGAGGCCCAGTGTGCTGACTGTGCAAAGCCTCAGGGCCACTTATCAAACAAGAATCAAGCTTCTTCAGATGGACGTGCAGTGATGTTAACCGCTCCCTCTCTCTGAACAGCTGGGTGGGCTTTGAGCACCATGACTTCCAGGGCCAGCAGTTCATCCTGGAGAGAGGAGAGTACCCCCACTGGGACGCTTACAGCGGCTCCCTCTCCTACCACGTGGAGCGCCTCATGTCTCTGCGCCCCATCTACTGCGCCGTGAGTTACCTCCTGTCTCTTAGTGTTCAGGTGGCAATCCATGGGATCCACAGGAATCCGAAATCCCAACTGTCTCTCTCTCTCTGCCCTGCAGTCCCACCAGAGCAGCCGCATGATCATCTTTGAGAGGGAGAACTTCATGGGCCGCAGTGTGGAGATCTGTGACGACTACCCCTCTCTGCAGGCCATGGGCTGGATGATGCCTGAGGTCGGCTCCATGCACGTGCAGTGTGGCGCGTAAGTTCATTATTAATATGCGTGAACAACACTGCAAAGATTTTAGCAGGAGTCACTAGCTGATCTCTGATTATCATGTAGCCCATTATATGTAATAGACATACCAGCTGGGCGCTCTGAGCATGCACTAAATTCCCACACTGTCACAGCAGCTCATGCAGCTCCTAAAATAGTCCCACTAACCCTCGCCGCCTTCTCTGTGCACCCCACAGCTTTGTGTGCTACCAGCACCCAGGCTACAGGGGCCAGCAGTACATCATGGAGTGTGAGAGACACAGCGGAGACTACCAGCACTGGAGGAACTGGGGCTCCCACTGTCAGACCCCCCAGATCCAGTCCATCAGGCGCATCCAGCACTGAGAGGAAGACAGGCTGAGACTGAGACAGCCCTCGACCTCCCCCCTCCCTTTTTACCCATAACCCCCTCCTCTCTTCCTCTTCACTCCTTTCCTTCCTCTTGACTTGAGCCGCAACAGACGCCCCGCCGCGACTCCACACCACTACTGATTTACAGCCGCTGCCAGAGTGTGATAAGAGACAATATCGCACTGTTAAAGCACAGGGAAACACACACTTTACACACACAGACACACACACCTGACATAACTGACACTCACACAGTGTCTTTTTATGGTTTAGAGGTCCCTACACACTCCCGTACAAACACACACCTGCGCTGTACTCTCACCTGAGCTGAGCGAGGAGTCACACAGAGGGGAGATGAAGCTCCAACATGGCGCCGTTAACCAGGAAAGCCCCCCTCCCCTCCCTCAGCTGCACTCACCCTCCTCAGCGCTGCAGACTGCGCTGTGGGGCGGTTCAGATGTGTTTTGTTGTTGTGTGTAGGAGGTTGATCCACAGGTTGATAACCAATAAACTCATTTTCACCTCATGCATTCTTGTTTTATTCTAAGCGTGTGGATGTGATTTCATCACAGCTGGAGGGCGCGCTGATGCGGACTTGTTGAGAAACACATGAATAAAATATGACATGCACCACCTGCAGGCTTGAAAGGGGGCTTCATAGTTTAGAGTTTTTCTCTGCACAGAGAACAGTTGGATGAATTCATGTCAGCTTCAACAGGTTTTAATGAATTTCAGTAAATCTAAAAGTATCAAAATGTCTACAGACACCTCTTAAACTTTATGTATGTTGGTATGAAGTCAAGCTGATCTCTCTGAAGGATGAAACAACCAATTTTTTAATCAGAGTTTTGATATCCATCTCTGCTCAAGCCTGAAAATATAGCCGCACGATTATCTGTGTTTAAATGAATTTAAGGTGCTAAAACAAGAGGAACATGTTCAATTGTTAAGTCCTAAAGTATTTTTACTGTTTAGTTTCAGAGCTGAGTGCAGTGCAACGAAAGGAAAACCATCTAAAAAACGAAGAAAATGTCTTCACTTCTCTGACAAAATATAGGCAGCATTTAGGAAAAACGCTGCAAATAATAAAACATCAAATGAAGAAACAGTGATGTTCAAAAGTGTACGTGACATTGACTGCGTGAGTCCAACATTACTGGAGATATTGACCGATATATATTGGTATTTCAATAATATTATGACTGGCCAGTAACAATGGACCAGGCTTTAATCTTAATCTGTACGTTTGTGTCTTCTGTTTGAAAAATGAAACCTCCACCGTGATGATGAGCCTGACTCTCAGCGACGTGCTGAACAGAGCTGACGCGACGCAGGAAGTGGAGAGGAAGACTTTATTGTAGAAATCAAGTTCAGTCTTGGACTCAAAAGTGTCACGAGGAACATCGTGAAACGTAACACGACAGTAAAACAAGGATGACGAGTTTTCCTGGAATGTTTCCAAACTGCGGCAGAACAGAGGCTGACATCAGCGATCGCACTTAAAAAGAATGCAGCTGTAGTCGCATTTACAACGAATAAAACACTCCTGATTCTTTAGTCAGTGCAGAAACCTGATTTGGTTTTTTTGCAGTCTTTCAGCGTAGTTTGGTTAGTGTCATTTCCAACAGCTAAGACAAACTTTACTGAACAAACCTGCATAAAAATCTAATTACTGAACTTAGCAGTAACAACCTTCTAACTCTACATAAAATCAAAGGCTAAATATCAATTAAGTACAAAAAAAAACTAATCTTTAGTCTATGAACATATATCTGCATATGAGTTCAGATACATTTTAAAACATAAATAAAAGCTGAATCATCATCAGACAGTAGCTGAGGCGTTCTGCCCCCTTCCACACAAACCGCTGACCTGCATGCAACCAAAGCCTGCTCTAACGTGATTGGTCAGATCCTGCATTCATCAGTTTCTGGAGATTGAACAGTTTTAAAGTGTCTTTACGCATGATGATGTCCATCTGTCCTTCACTCCGAACAGACAGCCCACATGCTGCTCACTGCTCTTCATTCCCTGAACATGGGTGGAAGAGGAAAACAAAGACCTCGTGTGACTGTCAGCGCGTCTGGAGGTGAATACATTAAAAACAAACACATGTGTCTTCATCTCCATCGCTATAACTTTGTCCACCTGCTCTGCTACTCTCAGAAAAGTAGAAAAGAAGACGAAGACGAGCAGTCTCATGTCTCACCTTTACTCAGTGCAGCACAGACCGGCTGATGAGGTGCAGTCTGTCATCTCCCCGTCAACGTCAACGTCAATGTCCTCGTCTTCTTTCTCACCTTCTGAAGACTCCGTCCAGTCGATGATCGCCATATCAGGGACGGGACTGAACCCTCCAATCACGTCGATGTCCTCATCTTTGTCCCCTGTCGACCCTAGGCTGTCCTCTGAATGTGAAAAACGTGGAACAGACTGTGACAGAGTTGGTGCTCTTGTGCTCCAGCCGCAGTCCTTTGCTCCATCCACGTCCATTATCTCCATCTCTTCATGCACCACGTTTTTCTCAGTTTCTCTGACTTTGATTTCACTCCATTCTGGATTTTCTTCTTTTTGTACAGAATGTCCCATACTCATCAGCGAAACAGTCTCCACACCGATTGTGTGCTGGATCTCTGTGGCTGCTGGTTCAAGCTCTGCAAGGCAAACCCTCTTGGCCACGACGCCGTCATCATTTGTCTCCTCCTTGGACTCTGCTCCTCTCTTCCTCCCCCCCCTTGTGGGTCCCTCTGCCTCCTCTTCCTGTGGCTGGACAGTCAGCTCTTCTTCATCTCTCTTTTGATTCTTTCCTAGCTGTTCATCCACAGGCTGCGTCTCAGTTGGTGGTGTTGAACTCTCACCGTTGGTCAACCTGAGAAGTTGCACATTTTTCCTGGGCCTGCCTCGTCTGCCACCTGGTCGGGAGGCTGAGGGCGGCCCTTTGTTTGAAAGTAGCTCATCAAGGAAGGGACTACTGTCCTGTAAGACAAATCAGCCTTATTAGGTAAGATACATACAGACATCATGCTAACATACCTACAATGACTATCGTCTGTGGACCATGGATGTCTAATTATTGACATATTTCAGTCTGAAGGAAAGTGTGGACATGCTGCTGCTCGTGTGCCTAAAAACAGTCACAAAAAAACATCTATGTGTCTATTTGTGTCTGATCGTGTTAAAAAGGTTGATGCTCACTACATGTGATTTCCTAAACCAGCTCCTGATTGGGTATATCTTCCATGGGACTGGCTGATTCAACCTGTCACGGCAGCGTTTCACTGATGAAGGACTGATCCTCTTTTCTGCAGGACGCTGAAAAATAGAAACGCACACAAAAACCACGTGAGACCGCGGCTAAAGCGATCTGATTTCACCCTCGTTCGTATCACTAACATCACACCTCTCGCAATGTTAGAAATGTTCGTCACCTTGACCTCCACATGCTGACGGCTGAGTCCCTGCAGCATTATTCTGGGTGGGAGTGGGCCGCTCCTCTCCAGCTCCACCACAGGCATCTGCTGGAGCTGCTTATTGACTCTGTCACAAACGGTTTTGTTTTTTGTGTCACTTGATGATGCCGGCTTCCTCACCGTCGCCCTCTTCCTCTCCAGTGTTCTCCTTGTCTGTCGTTTGGCTCGTGCTCCGGCTTTCCTCTGTGTTCCCTCGTTATGTTTGGGGGGAGCGGCACTGCGAGCTGATGAAGTCTTGCGTTTCGGTCTCGCTGGTGTTCTAGCGTCGTTATTCTGCTGCTGTTCAGTTATCTGAGAGCTTTTGACTGAAGCCTCTCTGCAGCTCTGACCGCCCGTCTCCACCTCGTCTCTGACCATGCAGCTGTGAATGTGATGCTCAAAGGACTGGAGGAAGCGCTCCAGCATCTCATTCAGCTCTCCCTCTCCCTGCTGCTGCTGCTGCTGCTGCTGCTGAAGAGGTACCTCGCTGTTTGCAGAACTGGAGCCGTCAGCTCCTCCCGCTGCTGCAGCAACCTGTGTGGACTGAAAAGTGGCTTGGTCCTGGTTTGGCAAAATGTGGAGGCCCATCATCACTTCCTCCAGCACACGATCAATTTGTTCAGGCTGTTCCTGGTCAGGAGGGACGGAGGTGGTGTGGAGGAGAGGTTCTGCCGGATGATGCACTGAGGAGGCTGCTGGTTTGGCCCTGGCTCCCCAAGCCCTGACAACAGGCACATCATCCTGTGACCAGGCAGAAAAGGGTTTAAATTACAGTACAACACAAATGGCAAATTCACAAGGAGTTAAAAATGAGTGGAGTTGTTATAATTTTTGAGCTCTGTGATTGGTCAGAACTTAATTAACCAATCAGAGAGCTGGGCCTGATTCACACCAATACATTTTTGCTTAGATGTCATCTGCTACACTGCAAGTAACATCATGTTATCTGTTAATATGTAATGAATGCTGTAAGAAAGCCGGATAATGTGATGACGGCTGTTTGACAGAGTTGTTTGTACGCCGTTAACACACGTGATCACACGTTACGAAACTTTAACAGTGAGTGTCCTCAGTGTCCAAACACTTGCTGACTGTTGTTTAAAGAAAAGGTGACGCAATACAGCGGTAAACATGTTCCTGTCCCAGCTTTTTAGGAACATACTACGGGGATCAAATTCAGAATGAGGGTACAAAAACACACACATTGATCAGTTTGAACAGAAATATCTTGTCTGTGTTCTGGTATTGGATTACAACTGAATATGGATTGAAAAGGGTTTGCATCTCATTGCGTTCTGCTTTTATTCTACGTTCACTTATGCTCCAGTGTTTTCGGTGCTATGAATACAGAATACAGATTTTCTTACTGTCCCTCTAATGTCCTGTTTCAAAATAAAATCCTGTATTTCAAGATGCTAAATGCTGCTGATATTGAACTTTGGTGAGTGTTTTTACTTAACTTGAAGAACCAGCCCCCCTTCTCCTTCATGTCCTGTTTGATAATGTCACAGTCAGTCAGCGGCGTATCAGATTCTCACCTGCTTCCTCCACCCGCGCTGCCTGTGCTGTGCTCCGCCCTCACGCAGCTGCACGTCTCCACTCAGGTTCACCTCCCACACCTTCCTGCTCCCTCTTCTCCTCTGGCAGCTCTTGGATGGTTTCAGAAGCTCTCTGGTCTTCAGGTGCAGCTTCCTGCCTGCAGCTCCTCCGCCCTGACCCGTCCTGGGCGCCCTCACCCCCCACCTCTGCTGGAACAACTTGTGCAGCCTGCTCACCCCCACCTCCTGCACATCAACCGTCTGCGTTAACCCCCCCCTCCCCCTCCCTGCTGTTCTTCCTCGTGGTCTCCCGGCTCTTCTCTCAACTGCCCTGGCTCTCCTGGCACCTCCTGCTCGCCGCCTGCTACTTGCTCGCCCCCTGCGGGAGCCCTCCTCCTCCTCCTCCATGTTCAGGAAGTGGTTGATGTATCCTGGGATGTTGCCTTGAAACTGCTCGAACTGCTCGTCCTTCCACTCTTCAGCTGCTGCGTCATCTCTGGACACTCTTTGAGGACCAGTCCACCAGCTCTGAGGGTCAGCAGCACATGGGACGGGGGGTGGGGGGACAGAGGCATACGGCGGTGCCACAGCAGCAACAGATGTGGATTCTTGCACAGGAGCAGAGGAAGGCTGATGTATTTGGGTTTCACCTTGTGGGCAGACGAGGGACAGGGGGACGAAGGGAAGAAGATGGGAGTCTGTCTGTCCCAAACTCTGGAGAACAGCCATATCAATGGTATCAAAGGAGGCTGTTGGGCAAGAAGGAGGAGCTGTGTTTACCTGCAGCTCCTCTGTCTGAGTCCATGTGTCTTTTTGACCATCTGACAGCATCTCTTTCCACAGGAAGGTGCTCCCATCCCTCACTTCTCTCCTCCACCTGCCCCATCCCCCCTTCTTCTCCTCTGATATCAGTGGCTCCACCTGCACTCCTACCTCTACATGCCCGCCACCTCTGTCCTCATTTCTGCTTTTAAGATCCCCTCTTGTGACCTCCACCAGCCCATGGATGCCCATCATGGCTGCAGCAGAAATGGCCTTTCGTTTCTCCTCCTCCCCTTCCCCTGCCATCTCTCCAGAGTACAGCAGTCTGACCAAGTGGAGCAGGGAGCAGGCGCCCAGAGCCCCAAACTCCACAAGGCGGCTCTGTCCTGCGGGGGGCGGCGGCGTGGAGGACAGAGCGGAAGAGAGGTGGGGGCTGATAGCTGAGAGAACACAACTGTGTGCTGGCACTGATACACCTGGAGGAGAGGAAAGACGTCAGGGACGATGACGGCTTCCACAACTAGAATACACGCCGGAAGTTCCACACTGTCTATGCGCATACCTCCTCCACCGTGAAAAACTGTGTAACGTGTGTGTAATTTGGCTGTTTTTGTCAGTGTATTTATACCTCCTGTCTTGAGCAGAGTGTCACAGAACTGGCTGCACTGTTGCTGTCTCTGCAGCTCGGTGAGGAGGAGGGATTCAAAGCCTGGTTTCTGGAAGCGCCACATCTCCCCATCCACTTCAGAGGAGGAGCGTGGGGGGTCAATTAAAATGAGTATTTGGGCTTTGGTGCAAATGTGTCTTCCTACGTGACTGCAACACAAACAAATCGAGGTATTATTTTCAAAAATAGCTGATACTAGCCTACTTATCATTATTAGAGGCTAACAAATCCAATGCATGAAGGAAGAGTTACAGTAATTACAAGTCACTGCAAACACTGAGCTATTGAAGTTTCCCTTTTTTTCATTACTATTACTATTTTCATTAGTGTGTTTTTAACTGAATAAAATCAGCAACAAGGACAGCGGTCCTTGCCCACAGACGTGCAATCAAAGCACACCTGCAGATTAGCATCGCTGCTGAGGACTCGCGTTAGCAGCGAGCTAGCGGTGCTCAAGATAACCAGACGGGCCACAGTCAGGAGGCGTTAACTAGTCATAACTCCTTAACATGTCATGAGCATCACATTAATATCTCTAACAACATTTATGAATTCAACCTGAGCTGTTTGAACAACTTTAACCGAAACGTTGTGACTCACCAACGCTGGCGGACAGTTTCACTCACCGTGCGCGAGTCTCAAAGGTCTCTGCGTCCCCACGTCAAACAAATAAAATTGTTTCGTTTTTAAAAACGTGTAGTTTTTAAAGTAAGGTAAACAGACAGTATACAGTTTTGTTTTTTGTCCGTTTTGGTGTCACCCATGTGACAGCGAGGTCAGGTCAGCGGCGGTAACGTTAACACACTCGTTGTTGTGCGACGTTTCCCCGCCAGGAGGCGGGAGAGTCAGCAGTGAGGGTACAGTCAAAGATTACAGACGGAGCATTAAACTCAAGATAGTTCACTCCTGCTGCTTCGCTTTTCGCTTCAAAGGATTAAACTACTGTGCTTTTTGTGGTCAGTGACTATGTTTACATATACTGTCCGTAAGCGACTAAAATTGATTTTAAAAATGTCTAATTTAATCTACACTTTGTTGCTAGTCTACAGTGGTGAAATTTACTTAACTGGGGTCTGATTTAATTTTTTTTTTTAATTTTACTTGTTTTTATGCTTCATTATATTTGTACTCCACCAAGTTTCAGAGGCAAATATTATAGCTACTTTGTACTGTGTGACATTTATTTGACAGCTAGTTACTTTTCAGATCAGACCAACATGTGATCAGTATATAAAATATGATGCTGTGATGTAGATTTAACTGCACAAAACTGTATAAAGCATTTCCAATCAGCTCACACCAATGCATTAGTAATAATGGTCCATTGATATAATGATGTAACACTGATGGGGCCAAGTTGGACAAACAAATACTTTCACTTTTGATACGTTGAGTACATTTTGCTGATAGTGCTATTGTACTTTTACTTAAGCATCTTTATATTTAATTATAATTAAGTGTTTTTATGGTGTGGTATCAGTAAGCAAATGACAGGGACAGGGACTTAACTGCCTTCTTAGCTGGAGATTTCTCTACTTGCTTCTCAGGTACAGCCTGTTTTCATCAGTGAAACACTATACAGCATGTGGCACATTACTGTGGCTGAAGAGACTCCACGCTCAATCAGAATAAAACATAATCCCATGTTAACTGTTACCACCCAACACTGCCACAGTCCTGTTAAGATCTTATTTGGGGTAAACAATTTTAATGGCCGACGTTGGATACCCTGCCCATGAGCACATGGAATAAACACATTAACAAGGTCTTATTTTTATCCATCTATATGTTGTGTCTACTTGTGAGAGATGTCTTTATTGTTAAGTCTGGGTGTTTGGTTTGGATGGTTATTGCTTGGGAGGTGACAAACATTTGCCGCTGTGATCAGCCAAATGTAAAGGATACGTTCACATTTTTGACCTCTAAACAACAAACTGATGTTAAACTGAAGCTAAAATGAGGCTTCAGCAGTCTGAGTTAGTCCAATCACGTTGATATCTTACATTATTTATGTTTAAAAAAAAAAATCACTCTTCTGAGGACAGTGTTTGCTTGCTGAGCCATAATGGAGGGATGGTAACACAAAGCTGAAATTCTACAATATTAAGAGATTGGACCTTTGGATTGGACCTTTGATTTGTCCAACTCAGACTGCTGAAACGTCATATTTGCTTCAGGAAAAGGCCAAACAAACTGTATGGCATCACTGGTGCATTAGTGCACATGTAAGGCAGCCACATTCTCTGGTTAAAACATTATTCATGAAATTGATACTGATTTATATGCAGTTTTTACAAAGGGCCACTGAAGTGTCTTCTTTGTAAATGATTTACAAAATATCTGTTCAAAACCTGTCCCCAAAAGTCACTACAGAGACAAACTACATGAGTAAAATGCAGCACTGTTAAAGTTTGTCGTCCTCGATGTGAGAATCACCTGATTCAGCTACACATTACTAGAAGATCTGCACAGACCACCCAGTCTGACATGTTCATATCTGACCTGCAACACAACTTGACCATGTAAAAAGGACTGACAGGGGACTTAAACAATAGCTCATATCAAATTACACAAACACACAGTCAAAGTATCAGTCCTTTTACTAGCACTGAGGCCTGGTGTAAATCCTGGGGAGTCCTTGTTCATGTCCAGAGAGGAAAGAAAAGTTCCTCCACTTCTTGTAATCAAACAGTTCACATCGTCTCATTGTCTCTGTGCAGTTCAACGAGGACTTGCTCCAAGGATGAGGAGGGGACCGGACTGAGCACCTTGGTGGGTGCTGGAGTGTCCGGCTGGTTTGGAGCGGGCCGGGGCCAGCGCTCGTTGAACTTGACGAAGAAGAGCGGGTCTTTGAAGGGCCCCCCATAGATGATGGCCTGCATCAGATAGACCAGGGCCACAACCATGAAGCTGATGAGGAAGAAGGGGATGAAGGGCCTCAGCTGGTGCCAGGCCACCCAGAACCCGTAGCCCAGGCCGCTTTGCTTCCCGGTGTGGGAGGTGTGGCGGGAGGAGTCCGGGACAGGAGTGTGACCGAGGGACTCGTCGTCTGACTTTGAAGAGGACGGACTGGGGACACCGAGGGAACCCATGAGTTCCAAGGCGAGGCTGAGCAGTTCCTTTGCACTTCAACTGTTTGTGCTCACTTCCCTCCACAAAATCAGCTCCGGGGATCATAAGGAAGGGGGGCCACACATAATCTCCCAGTGGTGTGGTTTCCCCTCCTTATCATGCATGCTTAACACACCCGGTGGTGTCCCGTGCGTGGACTCGCTGTAATGAATCCGCTGCCAAATCCCCCATTCCTCTCAGGACATGTACTGTATTCCTTAGGTCTTCTCCTCCCAGCAGTTTTCCCCCAGATCTTGTGTGCCGGCGTTAAATGTTGCTGCTTCTATTTGAGCTGGAGAGCGTTACCGAGAGGAAATGAAGAACAGCGGCGGAGCCCTAAATAGATATGACACCAAAAGAGAGGACACAGAGAGGGAGGGAGAATCTGCTGCGTTTGGTGGTCTCAAGTTTAGGGAAGGGTGTGTGTGTACCAGCTGCAAACATTACACACACTCAGTGACTAACACAGACATGCACACACACTTGTCAGTCAGATACAAGCTTGTGACAGCCAGAGGACAAAAATATTTAAGTTTCACTGCAGTTTATTTAAACTAGCAGGTGCAGCCGTAGGATTTTTATTACCTACATAAATTTGTTGCAGGGCTGTAGCAAAGGTTTTACATGTACTGAGGTCACAAGTCACACAATGTACCCCCACATCTCTGTACTGTTACTGTTAGACTTTTTCATATTTTTTCTGTCATCTGTGTTACTTTTTCTTTAAATTATATTTGGCAACATGATGACATAATAGCTGTTTCAAACCCACCTCCATGTTGTCAGGAACAAAATCCATGCAGAGAAACATTACAAGATCGGTTCACATTTGTTCAAGTCTGTCCGAAAACTATTCTTTCATGCCCACATGATCACCTCAGGAGCTAGTCTTCGTGTAATTGTTCCTCCTCCCCAAACCGGCTGTGAGGAAATTCCCTCCTACTGTGATCCAAATACAAGTGACCAGGAGCAAAATCCACAGTCATCACAAGTTTAGCTCAGTATTGCCTGCTTGGTCTGATTCTTCGTTTTTTTTAGTCATTCTTTGGTCGGATATTTCAGGATTTAAATCAGAAATCATTTGTAATGTTTACATAAAAAAGTAAGGAATTTGACAGGCAGCAATATGGATTCTCCTCACTGATTCTTCAGTCATTTTATTTGGATTTGGATTTTTTCTAACTTCTTCCATTATCAGACAGATTTCTTGAAAACATGACTAATCATTTGTCACTTTGAAAGTGAAATCTTCAGAGGAAAAATAAAATTACAGAGAATAAAAATAATAGAGGAAAGAATATGAATATACAGATGTGAAACCTCTGTTTTTTTGACTTTCATAAACTTAAAGAAGAAACAACGAGAATAATTGATGATGACAATAATAATTAGTTGCAGGGCGACAGTAAAATTTAGGTTCCCTCCATGTTGCTAAAACGATCAGGGCCCTGCATCTTAAAAACTCATTTAAATCTGAGTGTGAAAATATCGTCACCAGTATTAACACTTTAAGAAACATTTAAAAGGTGAAAGTGTGTGACTTTGCGTGGGTCACAGGCTGACACATGCACATCATAACCTGACTAATATCAAACCTTCACACTGGCGCACTCGTGATCCTGCAGCTGCTTCTCAATCTGCGTGAGCTGTGTTTCACATGGCCGCATGCCTGAAACGGCAAGACACTTTCACGTCCTCATACAACCCTCGTGTGTTTCTTTGACATGTCTGCAGGCCGAGAAACATACAAACACGACAGCTCCTCCCTGTCAGCGTGCGTAACCGGAGACTACAGCAAAGCTGATAATGTCATCACTTCAGAGTCTTTAGCTGTGCTGCGGCGTGCGTCATGCTGGAAGGCTGATCGGCTTCATGCAGGCACGGAGAAAAAGCCTGAACACAGTTTGAGGGCTTTGATAATTAGAGCATCAAAAAAACAAGCAGGAGGGAACACACCGATGTTAGAGAGTGAATATCTGACATAGTGTCAGGTTTGTGCCGGTGCCATTTGCCTTCACAAGAGCGGGGGGATGAAATTACCCAGAGACAGACGGCCTCTCTTTAATTGGACGTGTTTATCTACATGACACAGCAGTCCTTCCTCGCCTCACCACACAAATCACACGCTGCCAAATCTTGTCTAAGAAAAGATCTTTATTTATAAAAACAACAGTATTACCAGTTACATACTTTACTGAAAAAAGCAACTTCTCAGAGCCAAGGCAGGTATGAATGGTACATCATAATTTTACATGGATAGGCAACATGACAAATATAGTGTGTGTGGAGTAAAAAACAGAAAACGAAACAAAGATGATTGGTCTCTTTTGCCTTAAAAACAAGTCGGCGGTAAAACTGGGACTAAAAACTTGAACAAATTGCATAATGCTCTCACCCAAAGCTCCCGCACATACAAACCCCCAAACAAAATACAAACAAACCAGACAAAAAGTGAAAAAAAGGGTAAAAACAAATGGATCACAGACCAAAATGTGCTTTTTGTCCACCTCCCAAATTAAATTAAACTTCAGTTTCTCTCAGTCTGTCTCCCACACTGAAGTGTTATTTCTGTAAAACAGCACGTAATAAACGCTAATATGAACTACAAACAGCACATAGTGATTTCTTTAAAGCAGAGATAAGATCCTCTTGAAGTGTTAGTTGCTTTCTAAATGAAAAGGAAGCTGGAGAGACGGTTGTGTCTATAATGAAAGACTGTAACAGTACATATGGGAAAGGTTTCTGAAGCAGGTTTTAGTGGTTTATTAGTGTTATGTTCCCAGCTTCACATTTGAGTACCAAGTTTGATGCGCTGTACTGGCCTGGATGACTAAATCCAGACAGAAAAGTCAAAACGCAGCAGCTCAAATTGTCACGGGAAGAAGAAAAAAAAAGCTGGAAATGACGGTATAAAAAACAAAAAGAGGCATTTGGTACATAAACTAAAAAAAGACTGCTGAGTCACAGGTGGAGGAGCACAAGATAAAAACAATATGAACGGATTAAATAATCAACATGTGGTCTTACGGGTCTGGTCTGTGCGCGCGTGCACACACACACACACACACACACACAAACAAACACACTCACTCCAAGGTCCATATTCTTTTTTCCGCACACACACGGCCACAGGTTCACTGTATGACAAATATACACACACCTGCCCTTTCTTGTCTGCTTGTGCTCGTCCCAACAGAGAGAAAATAACTCTAGACAGGAAAATAACTCCGTTATAAACAACATTCTCAAACTACAGGGCGGCCGCCGGCTCGTCCCAACCTCCCAACGATCCCAGCAAAGGGACGATTTAAATTAATGAGCCAAAACTAATGCAGTCATCCCATCCTTCTTTTTATATACAGTATATACCCTACATAGAAGTACAAATTCATTGTTAGGATGCAGGTGTTGGCAGCAACGTGTCGACCGTGACAAAAAATTTACCAAAATGTTGACGATAGCAAGAAAAAAATGAAAGAAAAAACAACAAGCAGGATGACAACACCAGAATTAAATGATTGTCAACAAAGGTGATTGCCTTTACAGAAGAATTATAATTTAAAAAAAAAAAAGAGGAATATATATTTCTGTTGCTACAACTGAACGACTTCGTAAAAAGTAGGTGTGTATGTCTGTACGTGTGTGTTGCATGAAGCGTTTTGCCTGCAACACGGCCACTTTCTTTGGATGCCAACCCTCATCTTCTAATCCCATCTGTGTGGTGAGAGAGAGACAGAGAGGAGGGGAGGGGAGGGGGTGAGAGAGGGAGAGAGTCTGTGCATCTGGATCTTCTCTCCTCAGTAGCAGTGGTAGGGCAGGGACGGCCCAGTCTGGGTGATGCACACTATCAGTTTTTCTGGGGGGGGGGGAGGAGCAAAACAGGGCGATTAAAACCCGAGTCAGAATGCAAGCGTAAACAAACAAAACGTGGGTCGTTTTCACAATAAACATGGAAGCGACAGGAGGGCTCAGTCTGTGGTAAGTATGGCACGCTGCACAGTAGTGCTGTCACAACAACCAGATGTTCAGTCAGACTTGCATACTAATATAGAATTCAGTATTTATCATAACCCAGTTCAGACATGTAATGTAAAACTCAGAATATCAGCGTAAGAAGCAGGTTGTGTTCAGCTATGAAACAGGCTGCACTGTAATCCCTCTGGGTGTTTGTGCTCCATCAAACTACATCTGCTAAAAGTGTTTCTTTTTGCCACTGAAAGGCTCAGATTGTTATTCTGACAGCATAATGGAAGGGATCCCTACAGAGAGGACCTTTTTGTTAAAGAATAAGATACTTCTGTTAAACCAGAAACAGCTGCTGTATCACTCTCACCAAAGCCACCAGACTCCATTTAAAGAAACAGTCATTTTAGCATCGTAAAACACACTTCATTCAAACTCGGCAGAGACAGAATAAAAACTCCAAAAACTCTCTTGGTTCGTGTTTCCACAACTATCACACCAAGTCTGGTTTGGTCAAAATAGACCCTTAATTCAGCCAGTGGGATGTGAAACTATGAGAGAAGCAGCAGGGAAAACCATCGAGTAGAAGCTGAATATTATGACATTATGACTGGAGACTTTTAAATATGTCACACTTCAGCAGATTCTCCTGTCAGAAATAAGGCTATTACTGAATAACTGAAACCCTGATTGAATGTTATTGTAACTCCTGCAACACTGCTGATAAATACAAGCCCTTGGTTTCATTACTTCCCCCAAAATCTCTATTACTCATTCTCCTAAGCGAACTTTCTTATCTAATCCTAACCACAAAAAATCTATTCTGGCACACATGTCGTTGTAATGCCCTGCAAAACCACAAGAGTGCACTGAAACTCCTCCACCACTGGCAACAGGCAACAACAGAGAGAGCTACGCCTGGACCCTGGATAATATTTCACAAAAGTACCTGAAAATCCACTAAGACTGTTGCTGCTCGAAGACACACAAAACCCCTTTAACAGAAGTTACAAAGCTGTAAGCATTTAGACTGTCTTTCTGTGACGTTGTATTACTTTTAATCTTGTTATTTTTACTAAAATAAGCATTGGTATCAAAGTCAAAGTTCTGGTTTAGTGACAACACTACTGCACAAACGACAGCTATTCTTCTGAGGATCTGAACCTTAATTATAAACCTTGGGTTCATCTCTACAGTGACGGACTGTGTGGACCACGACGCACAAGGAGCACCTTGCAGCATACTGTACCAGCATGTACACATCACATCAGGGTATTGTATATTTAAATATCAATACAGAAGACCTCCACCAGTGTTTCAGTACACCATCAGAGACAGAGACCAGGTTTCACTGAGGGTTTGAAGTTATAAGAGACACAAGAGCTCATAGAGTCCATGCAGGGTGAGAGGTGAGTTGGACATACCATGCTGTTACATGCAGAGGGAGGGTAGAGGGGAGGGGGGGGGGGGGCTAACCATCGTAGGAGTCCAACAGGGGCAAGGAGCCCTTTCTGCCCCCATAGACCCCTCGCTGAGACAACCAGAGAAAGAGAGAGAGAGAGAAGAGAGGGAGAGGAAGTGAGTGTGAGAAAAGAAAAATGTCAGTAATTGTGAAGTTTTAAAGGCTGCCAAAGGCAAAAGGTTAAAGTCAGGAAATATTCCTCGTGGTGCAGGAGATTATGGGTTAGTGTTAGTTATGTGAGCAATACAACATGTGAGAATACGCGAGAAAGACTTAAAGTACCGGTAAAGTGTCTGTGGTTTCATCCAGAGTGTGTCTCCTCTCCCTCTGGTCCAGTGTAGAGTAAGCCTCTGAGGGAAAGAAGATGACACGATTGAGAAAAGAAATAAACTTCAACGAAAACAAAAACGTTTCAAAAGAATCTGATGATAAACGTACTAACCAGGGCCGAGGTCGTTTAGTGGAATCATGTCCCTTTTTTCCCCTGAGATGAAGCAAAACAGAGACACCAGTTAAACAAAATCAACACATCAGCTTCACACATACACAAAGCTAAACGCACAACTAACAGCCCCTGATTGAACGCTGACCTCTGTCCAGCAGTGGCGTGGTGCTGTCTTCGTAGGTGCCGTTGGCTCGGGTGCTCGGGCCGTTGGTGGTGGTGCTGCTGCTGGGGTTGAGGTTGACCATGAAGTCTGTCTTCTTCCAGCCGTCTTTCTCCAGCGGCCGGCGCAGCTCTTTGTGGGCCCAGATGAGCTGCAGCACCTGGCCGGCCCCCCGCACCTCACGATCTGAGCGCTTGCTGTAGGATACAAAAAGATATGTCCACATTCATAGCTACAAACAGCTGAACGCAGTCTATCCATAGCTTACTTTACAGAACACACTCACCCGTCCTTGTTGATGAGCACCAGCCTCTCGATGCCCTGCGAGGCTCGGAGGGTCTTTGCTGCCTCCAGACTGTTGCCCAGCACCTCAGCGAGAGTGCTCAGCACAGACACCACGGTCTCCTCTGACAGGGTGCGCCCAGACTGACTCTGGCCTCCAGGCAAGTTGGCCACAAGGTGAGGCACTGCATGCAAACCTGCAGGAGAAACACAGCCAGGTAAGAGAATCTAGCATCCAGTATCACGCACGCTACTCGAAGTGCACTGAATATTGTCCTCAGGACGCATTTGAGTATTGAGCATTTTTAGCTCATTTGAATATACAAATCAACATCCTTACCGAGCAGTTCGCAGTTACGGTTGTCGATGGCGAGGTTCCTCAAGGCTCCGGACATTGCCCGAACCACACGGTCATTGCCATGAGCCAGCAGCTCTGCCATCATGGGAAGACCCTTCTCCAGGCGCACAGTGGCCCGGATATAGCGACCAAACTGAAGAACGAGCAGATGGAGATGAGTAATGAGTATCATACTGACAGCAGTTTCGTTCCAGTAACTTCATAACACTGACAGCATCACAAACCTCATAAAAACTGACTAATCAGAGGTGAAATTTACTTGAACAGACACGAAATGCTCATTCAGATTTGGTGTAAACCTGAGAGTTTCAGTTTGTTAAGAAATGGTACTAACAGTCCATCGGCCAGCGCACAGGTTCTGGATGGCGCCGGCAGCAGCCTCCAGCACCGAGGGGTTCTTGCTCTCTCTGAGCAGCGACGTGTAAACACGAACCACCTCTGGCTGGAACAGCAGCTCGTAACCTGAAGTCGACACAGAGAGAGGAGGTGTTAGTCTGACAGACTTCAACATCTGTGCTGGATAAAGATGCTGTAAACACAACACAAAGAACCACTTGTACCAGCTAGACCTGGTATTTTGACTAAGCCTGAATCATTTATCTGTGTGACCGGACATCAGTCTATTAGTGCACATGTTGTAGTTTCATTCACACTAGTTTAAAGCACACACACGTTAACAACCTAACGACTTTACATTTTGAGTGTTTAGCAGCAGCAAATAAACTGACACAGAGTGCTGAACATGCTACTCCAAGACTAATCACTTCTAAATGATTTGAAGGGAAAAGGGATGTGCACACCTTTGGCAGGTGTTGTCCTCTTTGGAATGTCAACTTGATCTCCGCTGCCATCATCTCCATCCTTCTTTCCTGCAGCGAGAAGTCCAACAAAAACAGAGAGAAGATGAGCGATTGAGACGAAGAAGCAACGCGGATTATGTGAAGTTGGCTGAGATGAGCAATCGGTTATCCTCAGGCTTCTACTCTGTCATGTGAAATGAGACCATGCAACCAGTGGAACAAGCACTGTAGACATGCAAAGTCGTGGGCGTGACGTCATGTGATCATGCTCATGAGCTGGATGTGCACTCAACACTCTGCTCTTTTTGCAGTGAAGTACTGTTCTGCGTTAGTAAAAATGAGCGATGCGAGAGTGGTCAGCAGTTTCAAAGGTTCGCTTTGAATGCCAAGGGGAGACTCTTACCTTTGGAAAACCACTCATCTAAACACAGCAGAGAGAAAGGAGGAAGTGAAAAGATGGGGGAAAGGTAAGAGGAGGGAGGGAGAAGAGGAAAAGGAGGGAGACAGTGGTAAGAGTGTGAAAAACAGCGACAGGTGCTTCCGCCACCAACAAGCTCAAACCACCAGCAGCTACCCGTCATTCAACAGCAGATCTCGTAGACACAGTGCAGCTCTAGGCTGCCATAGCGGTCCGACACTGACCTTTGCCCTTTCGAGAGCCAAAGCAGCCGCCTTTGTTAGCCGGGGTCGGCCCCTGGCTGAGGGGCGTGGTCTCTGCGTAGCGCTCGCTGCCGGGGACCTCACGGTGAACCTGATAGGACAGATTCCTCAGGAGGCAGACACAGTTCTCCACCAACTGAAGGAAGGGAAGAAAAGGAGACGACATGATCAAAGACGGAGACAGATGGAGAAGAAAGGTGCTTTGGTTTCATGAGATTTTTAATGGAACCGAAGATAAAGACTTAAGAGAGCCGTCACCTTATTATCCACATCTTTGCGGTTGATCTGTGATTGGACAATGTACATGAGCGAGTCCACCATTCCTGTGCATTCTCTCAGCTTTCGCCTGGCCTCGCTGCGTTCTGAACTCACATTCCTGTTGGAGAGAGAGGGACGTTAAACACATAATTGCATGTTTTCTTCTCAAAATAAGTCTCTCTTTCTCCGTCTTGGACTTTCTCTGCTTTCTGTCCATTGATCCCTTGCATACCTAAGGCAGCCAGCTGTGTTGGTCAAGGCGGTCTCCCACTCCAGATGGCGTGGTTTGCAGCTCTCCTCTCCTCCGTTGCTCCCTCGCTCCCAGCCGGAGTGAGGAACGATCACCTCGTCGGCCAGGGCGTGCAGGGCGTGGTCTACGATCTCCATCTTGACTGAGTCGTGGGATGAGAGGTTCCACAAGGTGCCTGGGATGATAGAATAAATACTGTTAGTATCTAAAAAAAGAAATCATTTAAATAATGGGATATTAGCGATGAATGACTCGTGCTTGTTTGGTCCCTGATCTGACCTAAACAGAAAACAAACAAATGATTTATACAAGCATCATATGAGGTTGATACCTGTGATAGTGTCAGTGAGGTCCTGGTCGCGGGTCTTTCTCAGTAACCTGACCAGAGCGGGCACTCCATCGCAGTTCTTGATAGCGATCTTGTTGTCTTGGTCTCGCCCATATGAAATGTTTTTTAGTGCTCCACAGGCCGAGTGGTGCACGTCCTTGCTGGGGTGGTCCAACAGCGACACCAAGGCTGGGATGCCCTTCAGGCGACGCACCTCTGACTTAACCTGAACACACACGCACATTGAGATTTGCCAAAAAGCCACAAAACCAAAAGCTTGATATTTGCTCAGTACTGTTATTCTGCATTTGAATGTGACCACTGCTTCACCTTGTCATTTTTGAATGTGAGATGCTGGAGGAAGGCAGCAGCGTTGGTCTTGACAGGATCCAGACGATAGTTCAACATGGCGATGACCTCCGGCAGCTCCGGCTGTCTCCATGAGGCGGGAGGACCCTTCCTCAGCGTGCTGTCCAGTGAAGCCATGCTCCCTCTCTCCATCGTCATGGGAACGCCCCAGGCATAAGGGTCAACTCCTACCATGTCACCGTCCAAAGTGTCCTCGCAGCTTCTGCAAGTCGCAGGCGAAGAACATCGGTCAGCTATGGTGCTCACATATATGGTCAGGATGAAAGAAAGATGCAAACCACAGCATCTGTTACCTGAGTCTCCGTCTGTCCATACCCCCGGCGCCGGGTCCCAGGCGTGGCATGGTACCGTAGCCTCCAGGGTGCATGGGTGGAGGTCCCATGCCATAGTCATCATATCCCACGCTACGCTGGTCATCCTCGAGACCATAGTGGCCTTGGCCATACCGCATCTCCAACGCTGAGCCCAGGGCCCTCATTCCCCGGCTCACCTGGGGCTGTGCTGCATACGGATCGAGCTGCTGGCGGCTTGGGGCCCGGTAGCCAGAGTCCAGGGTTCTGTAGCCATCAACCGGCCTGGGGAAAGAAGGGAATGACAGGAGGGAACAGAGTTGTTACAGTTAGCTAGATTACAGGTCTTGTATTCATTAACCTTGTAATGTTTTAAACACTCCAGGAAACATCACAGGACTCCTTTACAGGTGTGCTGTACCTGTAGCGGTCATCCATGTGTGAGCCCCTGCTCAGGCTGGTGTATGCCTCTGATGGTGGGCCTCCCCGGTAGTCATCATAACCCCCTACAGGGCCGTAGTGGTAGTTCCTGGGCACCGTGGCCGTGGGGTACTCTCCGGGCTGCCTGTAAGGACGGTCCAGTGTGGCGCTGTAGCCGCCCATACCAGACATTGACAAACCTCCGTCAATGGACATGGAGTCAGATGGCAGGACTGTGCGTGAGATTGGTTTCTTCATCTGTGGGAGAGCGAGATGGAAGTGATGCATTAAAATATGTTCATGGTGAGGGATAATTGAATGGTGTAGCATTAAATAGACTAAATATTTTAGCCATCTACTTGATTTGTACATTTTGAAGGGAGCCTGGTGATACTGTGCATGAGTCACATCACTTACTCCATTGTCTGCCCGTCGTGTGGTTCCCTCGTCAGAAAAGACTGAGTGTACTTCCTGGGAGTCGTCCTCTGGTGTGTAGCTCTCATCGAGAGCACCGTGTGCAGGGTCCACCATTCTGTACTAAAGCAGAGACACGCCACGCATTCAGATTTTTACAATCACTGCCATTTAAATGTATAAACACAAGAAAACTTTTCATATGTACACGTTGAACTTTGCACACAAGCACATACCTGTGTGCCGTTTATGTATGAGTCAGTCAGTTTCAGTCGTTCTATGTCTGCATCCCCTAAACGCCCGTTCTGGGGTGAAAGAGAAACACAAAGTTGTGAAATATGCACTCTAAAAATGTTCAATAATTTTGCTGAAGTAACACAGAAAATGAGCATCAAGGCATGATTCCCTGTCGCCTTTCTTACAACCACCCAGATGATATTACTGCTGCTGAGGCACATTCAGTGCTGACCAAACTGTCCCTGCGTGTCTCTGGTCTGTGAATCACTGCCAGACATGAGGGAGGACATTTTGGAATGCAGCCACTCACCCTCACACCCTGCTTCCTCCTGCTTTACTCTGTTACATAATCAATGACTGTCACACTGTATGACTTCGACATTTCTACCTAATCCCGAGTAACACTCGCTTTTATGCAATTTAACTGCCACACTTAAAAGCAATGACCTCGAGCTGAGTCACTGCATAATTAGCCTACTTTGGAAATCTTTCTCGGCAACCGTTTCACCTCCAACAGTTACTACTGGTTGCAGCATTCCTGTGACACTACTGACAAGTGCAAAAGAAAACAATCTTATGCAGCTCATCAAACACTTAATTTGCAGCAACATGTCATACTGCACTTTATGTTATGTCCACAAGGAGGCAGGGCTGTTTTCAAAACACAATGGGAAACTCAGATTGGGCTTGAACATCATGAACGGCACACTTCCTCTTCAGCTGGTCCTTCCTAAAAGACAAGCTCATTTACCAACAACTGTGTCATGGTTTTGGAGAAATGGTAAAGCATGAGAATCACCATCATTTATATTCTTCAGAAATAACATGTATATAGTTAGCAGCACAAGGCCGTAAATTCCTGCTTTCTTAGCCTTCATCCTCCAGCTGCCACACACTAATCAAATCACAAGTTGCTTCCAAGGATTCAAAGAGACAGAACATAACATTTAATCTATGTCAGCAAGCCCTTGAAAGGAAAATATTTAGAACGCATTTTAAACTCGTCTAATCAGTCTGCGCACAAATGTATTAAAATGTCAGACCGAGTGTGGCACAGCCTGACCTTCAGTGTTATCTGAGAGCAAAATGATAATCTCCTTTAATTGCTCATCCAAGCCTGCAGGATGCTCGGCAAAGTTGACCGTGTGGCAGTCAAGACTTTTGGTAGAGACAACAGCACAGGACAAGAAGGCAGCAGTTAAGACCTCGTCCAACCGGATTAACTCAGCTGTAAACAAAACAGCAGAGTCTTAAAACTCTCGGCACAGGTTAGCTGCTCGTCACATTAAAAATAGACGTATATGATAATGATGGGTAATTTTCCTGAAAATCAACTGAAACGTTTTCCAGATAAAATAACTAGCAATCCTGCTCAATTATTTGTCAACACTGGTCAAAAACAACAAAGAGATAGCAAAGTGACAGCTACCGTGTCAGAGCTAAAAAGATGTGCCAATCAATTAGTCTGGCAGAAAATGAAATAGCAACCTTTTTGATAATCGATTAATCCTTTATGGCCAACAGTGCCCAAAATTCACTGTTTCTGACTGCTCATAAGTGAATATTTACTGGTTTTCTTAATCCTCTATGGTACTTATTTGAATATCTTGGGTTTTGGACTGCTGGTCAGACAAAACAATCTGAAAATGTAAACTTCAGTTCTGTAAAATTGTAAGGGGATTTTCTATAATTTTCTGTGTTTTATAGACAAGTTATCAGGAAAATAATCAGCAGCAAAAATAAATGAGCTGCAACTCTATCGTAACATCTGATGGCTGACGCATTTGAAAAACCTGATGGTGGATGTCACCATACTCTAACACATGTAATGCAGCAGAAACAGACACTAATGATTTCATTACATTTCATCAAGAAAATATTGCAATATCTTGGATCTTCAAAACAAAAGATAACTGCATGCAAAAGAATACCTAGTATACAGCAGGAACAATGGAGGTAATAAATTTAAGTGACTGATGAGTGCCAATCATTCATGATGAAGAAAACGCACTGGATGCTGGACTATGCAACACATGCACGACAAATGACCGCATTCCATAACACGACATGCTGCAACAGAGAGAAACATAACTGAGATTCCACAGCAGGGGCCAACGAAAGGTGTAGACGTGAGTGTCAGCATGTATCCGGTGAGTGACAGCCATGGCATGCTGACAGAGTGTGATGATGAGCATCTCAGGCATGTTAAAGGTAGTGGAACTATGTGCAGGAGGGACGCAGCGCAAACAATCACAGACACAAACAGGCCGCGCGCTGGTGGGGAAGAGGCGGAGGCAGAGAAGGGACGAGTGATGGATGGATGGATGGATGGATGGATGTCAGAGGGAGAAAACTTGGATGGAGGAAATGATGATCCATGGATTGGATGATAAGTGAAAGACATTGGATTTAAATGCCTATGAGAGGCTCTGCATGGGGATGTTGGGGTTTGTTACGGAGCGTTACCTGTGTGTGAGGGAGGGGGCGACCCAGGGCCGAGGGGCTGGTGGCAGGGAGGCCCACTCTCCTCCTCTCCTCCTCCAGCGCCCGGGTCAGCTGTTCAAACTGCACCTCCTGCTCCCTGACCGACTCCAGCAGAGCTGCTGCGCTCTCACACTGCTCCATACACACTACATGGCCCCAAGGGGAAAGAGGGGGGCGTTACACACATCCATACAGCCTCAAAGCCAAAACAGCACAGGGAGGGGGTGTCCACCAAAAACACAGACATGCCTCTCCGTACAGAGTATAGCAAGATGCTGTTGATGCCGGATTTTCTGGGCTGATACCAAGAAGGATTTTATCGTATTTATCTGCCAACAGATTCTGTTAAGTGACTAAGGTTGAGATGCCTTCTTGGAAATCTGCTGGCAGGGTAGGGATTGCACAACAGCGGGTCACAATAACGAACATACATCAGTCACCGCTGTAAAGACAGGTTTGTGGTTGAAACTCAAGGCATGAAAACTTCCCAGGACTCTTGTGTGCGCCTATTCCATTGAAAAGCTGTCATGGTGTATTCAGATTTTCCCCGCACAGACTTTAAAAGCTGGCTGACTTGCTCAAACGTCACACTGCCTTTAGCAATACCTAACAACGTCAGCATTAATAACACCGATATAGCATGACGTGTGTTAAATGCTGACTGTAAATACAACAGTGAATTCATTCCAGGGTGGTGCTAATGTGAAACAAAATACTGCAGAATAATTAAATACCTAATTAGCACCAGAGGCATAATTCAAATGAGACCAGGTCTGACAGGAGACACAACATGAGAGAAACGCAGCAGGAGGAGGTAGCAATGATGGAGGAGTCAGATTCTTTAAAACCCTGGGTACTGCATTTATCATAAATATTGCAAAACATCGATTATGATTTGTCAATATCAACACCGCTGCATGCAGATCAATAAACTTATTACCACTCCATGCAAGCATGGAGGAGCCCTCTGGGTTTCTGATCCTCTCACATGCCACACCAGAAAATACAAACAGCAGAAAAAGATTTTTTTTGGATCCTCTGCAGCATTAATGTCCTGCACGGGGTGTCTCCCTTGCACATACATGTTTATTTCATTGATCTACACATTTGTCTAAGAAGCTCAAGACTCAAAATGTGGTTTTCAGAATCATGGGGAAAATATTTAGGTTAATTTTCCATGGTTATACATCATGAATTGAAAATAAAACCACCACTTTAAATGCCATGGTGGAGCCTTGGTTATGTAATCATTTATTCTTGACTATATTATGCATGCATCAGCAGCGCATTACATGGAGGAGCTCCACAGTATTCAAAAGAACTGTTGAACAAGGAGGATGAGACCTCACATGCAGAGAAACACCCTTATACTTTTTGGAGGACGCTCAACACCGCGACACACAACATTCAACTCAAGGGGATTTGCATACTCGTCTTTAGGGTTTAAGCAGTAAGAAGAACACAGAACAGCGCAGACACGCTGAGTCTCAAAGCTCATTTCAGAGAAAATTAGAAATACACACCTTCACCTGGGGGCGTGGTTTGGTAGTAGAGGTGAGAGATCACGCCAAGGTCAGAGGTTGAGCTCTAGCTGCTCATGGGTAGAAGGTCACTGAACCACCAAGCCCAGAAACAGGGAGGAATGGACTGCAGAGAGAGAGAGAGAGAGAGACAGATGGGAAGAGAATAACAAGGAGAAGGAGGGAGAGATGTGTAAGTGAAGAATCAAGACACCTCCGTTTCAAAAACAGCAACATAGTGAGAATACCGTGCAGGAGTGTCAACGGGGTTGTATTTGCTCCGTGTGCAGAAAAACACAGCAAGAGACATACAGTAGCTCCAGCCTTTAGACACACCCTGTATTTACTCAACATTTGGCCTGCGTGCGGCAGCTAGCTGCGGGAAGTTGACCAACCTGCAGCTCTTTCTGGGCCACAAACATCGACAGTCAGCATAATGTGAAACTGGGTTATAAAGATAGCAACATCTTTTGAGGACCATATGTTCTCTTATCAACTCGTCCCCTTTCTTCCCCAGTTTAACCTTGCCTTTCTTTGTTTTCCTTGCAGCCATTCTTCTCTCTAATCAGTCTTCATCTACCTCTGGCCCAACTCTGCCTGCTACTCGTGTTCTCTCAACTTAACTGGCTTTCATCCCTCCCCCAACGTCTCTTTGTTATCTTGGCTGTGCTCTGAGAGAAGGACATTGTTATATCAGAGCCAAACAAGTGGAGACTCAGATCCTCTTATCTGTTGATACAGCCTCAGCTGCAGCGGCCCAGCTCCCCGTCAGCCCCGGCTTCAAAGGTGAATAAACCCAGGCATTGCCACACACACACACACACACACACACACACACCTGCATGACCGGTTGGACGAGGTAGAGGAGGGGCTACCAAATTTCAGTTTCTAAATGTCTCTCTGTCTGAGGGTTTAAATTGAGGTCACAGCAATTTGGGGGAACAAACAGGAACATGCATTTACATTTTAGGCAGCAGGTGCTTGTGTCCATGACAGGTAAGGTGTTAGCAAATAAAAAGCATAGAGTTTGAGCGGAGAGATCGTGATGAATGACTCACAGTTTCACCTGCATTAGATTGTGCAAACAGAAAAAAAGAAAAGGAAGACAGACATGATATCACCGTTTCATAAACAGACTATTACAACACCATTTAGCTGATAAAATGAAGCCTGCGAGGGCTACGTCTGTTCCTGCATGTCTGTCAAATGGGAGTAACACACACACACACACACGCACACATTTATATGACTTTGCTTATTTTTTAAAAAATCCCAGTTTGGGGTGTGCCCAGTGTGGGAAAAAAAAGGAGGAAAGTGGGATGGCCTGATGAGAAAATGAGGAGTGGCTGAGGCATATTTCACAAGAGAGAGGAATTTGTGAAAACCAAAACCAGGATTTGCATTTGGGACAAGGCAGACTGACAGGAAGCCATGATGTCACATACACACACTCACACTCACCATCTTTTGCTTAGTGACTGTGGCGCCCCAGAGCCATAACCTCCCACCTGAGCAAATCACACACTGCTGTGCTGTACCACACATGCCTATATATGGTCATAGCCAGGACAAGGGCTGATATTATCCACTACAGACAGACAGACAGACAGACAGACAGACAGACAGACAGACAGACAGACAGACAGACAGACAGACAGACAGACAGACAGACAGACAGACAGACAGACAGACACGGGCACAGTTTGAGCTGCAAACAAATAAAATAAGGCGAAAGGCAGATAGTCTTTCAGGGGAGTGAGAGGGTAAAGTGGAGCAAAGACGAGGGTAGAGATACAGACAGGAAAGCTGAACACAAGATAAAAGCTAATCTTGCATTCCTAACATTGTCTCCCTGCCAATTCAGCACAGCAGTCCACCCACTCATCCACTGTAAAACCTTAGCATGACACTGGCTAATAATCTTTTCAAGATCTAGGTTTACTGTAAGGCTGGAGCATTTTCAATTATCCAAACACAGAGAAACGGTGACCAACCAAATCTATTCTCATCTGGCGCATTTCCATGATTTTATGTCACATTTAAACACTGTCATGCTACTAATCTCAGCCCCGATGCAGGGAATAAACATCATTAACATGTTACATGCTGGGGCTATCATATTTCACTAATGAGCACAACTGTCATTCAGACAAGATGAATTATAAACTGCGGTTGATATATCTTGGCAAGTGTACTTGAGAATGTGATTTTGTGTGTGCGCGTGTGTGTATGTGTTTTAACAGCAACCAGGGGGAATTTGCAGCTGTCAGTCCGGGAGGTTGGTGGAACAAGAAGAAGTTTGTGCAACTGAGGGCATGAACGCAAGTGTGAAAAGAGTTGGAGAGCAAGGAGGACATTATTGGACATATTTGGGAGCGAGTGCATCTGTGCTTCAAAATTCTTCTTTGTTGGGGGGGTGGGGGTCACTGTTTGCACTTCTGTCCTCCACTCATTTCCCCCTTTCACAGCTGTTAGTTTTGGTCCTGAAAGTCAGCAGTGAATTTTGTTGAACAATGAAAACAATCAGTGCAGTCCCACTGCCACTCCCCTCCCCTCTAACCCACTTCCTGAGAAACAGGATGTTATGGATTCAACATCAGAGATGTGTGGAGGGACGCGGCGGCTACTTATGCTCACCAGAAAAAACATTTTCCTCAACAGAACTGCATATGCACGGAACCAAGAGAGCCTATACGATGCACCACTTTAATAAACCACCTACTGATGGTTGGCTTCCTTCAACCATCAGAGGTGTTTTTGCGGTGAAAATCCCCTGTGGTCAATATGCTGATCATAGGACCACAAACCACTTCCCATTTTTGCTAATATTGTTCTCCATCTGATGTTTTCTGTTCTGCTTTCATGAACTTTCGGAAGCAATCTCTGTGAACCTGCATGCTTCCTCAGTTTCAGTTTGTTCCAGTGGTCTAATCACTGAATCGGAAAAAAAGATTAAAAAAAATTTGTCTCAATCCTTTATGATAGTCATCTTTGGGTTTGGGTGTGTTTAGCGAAACAAACAAGAACGATGTCACCTTGTGCTCTGGGAAATTGTTATTTGTCACTATTCTATAACATTTAATCAAGAATATAATCTGCACAGTTTTCAATAATGATTTTTTTTTTTTTTAAATCATAGCTTTTCCCCTAACATTTTAAAAATATGTCCAGGTAGACCAGTCCAAGAAAAGAAGCAACACTTTTGAGCAAAAGAACGGAAACTGCAAGGAAACTAAGACTGGACTGAACCATTTTCTTATACACGTGCTAATCCTAAACCTTCATTCACTACAATACATGGACTTTGTATGAGCAATAACACGTGTGCAGCTTTAAAGGGTGAGGGAACAAGAGTGCACTGCAAATGTTAGGAGTTCTGTTCTGAGGGCAGCAAACGGTCAAAATGTCAAGCACGGTGCCTTAAGGTCAACAACAATACACACACTCCTCAAACATCTGACCAAGCCCTGACACACCACGAGTCACACAAGTCCATCTGATTCTGCAGCCATCAGTCAGCATGACTCACTCAACCCTGTCAGAAGACATCTGTGATCATACACACATCTAAGCAACAATGCAGCCTTTGTGAACTTAATGAAACTTGGATTATTGCAATAAGTGGCTACACCTGCCACCGGCAGCAAAAACTCCCACTGAAACAACACATCAACTGTCAAAATGCACATCTGTTCACACATCTCGAGGTAACTCACACTGCAGTTTGCTGATAAGTCAGTGTGATGCCACCAGCAATGGTTTAAGCTGAGCGTGGCTTGTAATGAGATTTAAGCTTTAGCCCACTAATCCACTTACCTCCTAACACATACACACATGTTGCTAACGTGCATACACAGACAAACACAGGTTAGACCCTCTGTGGATTAACCTGCACACCTCAAGAGAGCAGACACAATTGCAGTGGGCACTGGGGGCATGCATCAACAGTCAAACAATTACATGGGTGTTCGTGTTCACACACGGTGTTATTAGTGGTGGCACCTGCAGCATATTAAATCAGATACAGCCCTGTCCCAGTGACACCTGCACATATACTGTATGAACATGAAGCAGGACAGTCCTAAAGCCCACAAGGAAGGTAGTTAACCAACACTGCAATATGTGCCCGCATAAAACCAAAGTTTACAAGAAAAGAGCCAGTTCACTTGTTCACGCTCAAACTGACAGTTATCCACACCCAGGCGTTTTCCTACCAAAACAAGTTTACACAGGACCCACCTAACAGGTTCACCAGCCGACAAACTTCAAATCCCAGCCCGTGTGAGAGACTCCAACTGGAAGACCACCACCATTACAACAGATTCAAATACACAAAACAGGTTCAGCGCACAGCTACATGTCTACATGTAAAATAAGTAGCGAGGTTTCCGATTGCCTTAAACTACACTCGTCTCGTGGAGGTGATGGGATCTACTTATCTGCTTAAACTGATAAAAGTACTTCCGACAGAAAGACGCTTAAAAACGACACAACATCAGCGTTAACCGGGTCCAACCACAGTAAATGTATAGGGAACCAAACCCAGTCCTCTTCAGGGTTGTAAACCCGCCTGACCGTCACGTTATCGCGTCAGTTTGTATCCCCTGTTGAACTCTAAAACCTCGCCTTCATACCAGACCTTGTCGTGAACCATCTGGAGTCGTAAGCAGGTAGCATTTCCCTGATCTAGCAAAATCCCACAGACCGTCGGGAATTGATTTGCTTACGTTACACGCCGATCTGGGGCAGGAGCGACGAGCAGAGCTGGCTGCATCAGCTAAACACAGAGGCAGTAACAATAAGACGTGTAAAATGTACTCACACGAACAAAGACTCGCGTATTTCAGCAGCGAGTAACTCGGTGGTTTTGCTAACGCTACAGCCCGGATAAATGACAATGTTGGAGATCAAATCAGCCCAGTTGGTTAGACTGCTCGCTCAGCACCCCTATGACCTGGTTTGGCTGTCTTGCTACGTTAGCATCACAATAACCCACATAACCGACCGAGAGCGGTGCCAACAACCAGGCTAGCGTTAGCATAGCAAACAGATTAGCCGCAAAGGCTGGAGTTAGCGTGTGTTCCGCTAAGCGGCATTTTAAGCTATTTAGGCAGTCTTCCCTCTTTTCGCTGTTGGCATCAGGGACTCTTTTAAATCGGTTACAACAGCGTGCACGGTAGGCCACGGGACCGCGGGTCACGATATGAACTTTTAACGTTAGCACAGTTGGCTAACATTAGCCTGGGAGTAGTGTTGCTTGATCTGACGATGATGTGACCACTCCTTGCCAACGCTGCAGTGCACCCACTATCTCGGGAAAAAAAACGCGCCCCCTGCCATATCAACCATCTGGTAACATTTATAAACTGACTCACCTGCTCGTGGAAAGCCTGCCCCGACCCCTTCCAGACTATTCCGTTTTTTGGTGTTTTCTCTTTCCCCCTCCTTCCCTGGGTTCTGGGTCAAGCTCGTTAAAGACGAAGCGACATCACCGAGTTTTCTATCAAAGAGAGGGCGGGATCAACCAGCGGCTTTACCGTAAAGACGGCGCACACGGACTTCCTTTTCGCGTACAGGTGTTTGTCACAAGTTTCCGGACAGTGCCAGTTGTCCAGAAACCAGTAGCCGGACTGGGAATAAATGTCTTGTATCCCTGCCAAGACAATATGGTGATGTGCTGATATGAGCAAGCCTATAATTATTTTATGGGAGCAGGGGATTTAAATTGTGTTGCAGGGGTAGAATAAACAGGCTACCTCCCACCGCCTCCTCTCTCCTCCCATTTATTTCCGTCGATCACTCCCTCTGCCTCACATACACACTGATGTCATTTCGTTGATTACCCAAGAACAATAGCCTGAGAGGAAGCAGCATTTCTTGGGGAAGTACAACAACTGCATTCCACACCAACACGACAGAGCTATTGGCACATAAAGACACTGCCAGTGACCATCACATCCTCCGCATGTGCCTGATCAGTAAATAGCTCGATGTTGAACAGCTTCTGCTATCACTATGGCTCATGTATGACCGCTGACCTTTTTTAGGCATCACTGCATGGCTGTGACTGAAGCACAAATGTTAATCTGCAAGCATTCTCTTAATTTCACATCTGTTGCGGATGTATTTATAGTCCTGTCATTGGTGTTAAACATATTTCTGATTTTGAAGACCTTTGGGTGAATTCAAAGGCAAATCAATAGGAGCCCGATCAACAATACTTATGTGTGGGCAGGCTGGAAAGAGGAACAATGCAAGGAATTTCCCCCAGTTTCCTTATGAGTCCCCCACAGTGCTACAGTATGAGCAAACCTGAGTCACAGTGATCACTGGGAGCAAAAACAATGCTGCTCTCTAGAGGTGCAAAATGATAAACGTGCCACATGTTGATAGAAGCTTAAAAAAATGCATATTTATTCACATTTTTACATTCAGATTACAAAACCACAGACAAGCCACGGTAAATTCATTATTGCCCAGTTTCAAACAATCCAGGAAGTACAAAAAGGAGAGCTGCAACACAGACAACAGTAGAGGTAGTTAGCTTTTTAAATGAAACACACACACACACACACACACACACACACACACACACACACACACACACACACACACACACACACACACACACACACACACACACACACACACACGTGGAAGATAGGTTAATGGCCCTCACCTTATGCCAGGTATGCAGCTCACTATACAGCAAACCAAACATTTTTAATTCCTAAAAAGTGACAATGTTCAGGTTGATAAACCCCAGTCTGAAGTTTAGTCAAACTGTAAACTGCTTGTAGCTTAAAAAGTCTAAGACACTTTTGTTTACACTCTTGTAACAGCTTGTATTGCGCTCTATAGCAATATATACCACGACACAATAGAAATTTGTATAGTAGTATTTGCATTGGGCCAATGTGGGCAAATCAGTGAGTGGGACCTGCTCTGTGGCAATACTGGACTGACAGGACTGTTGCATCAATGTGACACCTTAATGTGAATATGAGGCATTTCCTTCATTGGACCAGACAAACACAGACATTCCCCTTCATGTTCTTCTTTTCATTATCGGTAAAGTTTGCAAATTCGTTTTTTATTTACAGTCTGCACAGCATCCCAATGTTTTTTGGAACTCAAGATCACTGATAATGACTGTCGTTTATACACTAAATGATTTTTTAGCTCGCACTGAGCTACAGTTGTATGATATGCAGAGTTGGATGTGCCAAGTTAAAAAAAAAAAATGAGGCATTTACTACATCTAAATGAAGGTACTGTATATTTTGGACATGAAGGCGTAACGAGATGCGTGCAAGTTTATCTGCTTTTCAGACAGCCAAAAAAATTTACACTGGCAGTCCCATGAGCCATGGAAGAAAATTAAAAAGCCATTTTAGTTGTGGAGGCTGTTTTCCAAATGCTGCTGTCATCACACTGAACAGAAATCATGCTTGTTTGTGTCCTTATTTTGAATCAGTTCACTTATTTCTATGAGGAAGTTGTCAAAACATACATCGCTTTACTTGCAGATTATTAAGTACATTTCATTTCCTTTTATTGTGGCAATAGTAGGAACACTGAAGCCTGTGAGATACTGCCATGAGAAACACATTTTCCCAAAATGCACACTGCAGCACAAGTCAGTAAAAGCAGCATGCTGAAAAGCCTTTGCATCTCCTGGTCAGAGCACTCCGTTCGTGCTGTGTGTGATCATGTGCCTGCGCAGGTTGCTTGGGTTGTTGAAGCTGGCGGTGCACTGATTGCAGGTGTACGGCTTCTCCCCAGAGTGAGTCCTCAGGTGGATCTTCAGGCTGCCGTTCTGCGTGAAGCGTTTCCCACACTGCGTACAGGCGTACGGCTTCTCCCCGGTGTGAATGCGCATGTGGATGGTCAGCGTGGTCTTGTTGACGAATGACTTGCCGCAAAAGGAACAGGGAACGGGTGTCTCCCCGGTGTGGGTTGCCCGGTGGACAATCAGGTCTTCGCGGTTGATGAAGCCCTCACCACAGAAGCTGCAGTCAAGGGATTTGTTGATGGTGTGAGAGAATATGTTCTGCTGCTGGGGAAACTGGCTGACATGACTGGAGTGCCCCACATGACCATCAGCTCCGACGACTGGTGTTTTTATTGCAGGATTCATTGCTGATGAAGCCATTTGGGTGGAATGATTTCGTTCCAGCTGGCTGTTTCTTGCGAGTTCGACACTGTTATCGTGCATCCCCCTCATCGGGGCTCTGTCATTCGAACCTGTGGTGAAAGTCAGCAGAGTGTCATGGGTGACGTTGTGGTCAGGAGACAGAGAGCTAAAAACCTGGAGTTCAGAGGCAGTGAAGAGGGTGTCGCTCGCCTCCTGCAGGGGCCCTTCCCCTCGTCCATGGACGCTCACGATTCTCAGCTCCTCATGGTTACCTGTCAGGCAGGAGGACTCTAAATTCTGAGCCCCCGCGTCAACACTTTGTGTACTTTGGTTTCCAAAGTCGTCCTGACCTAGAAAGGCAAACCACAAAATGGCATTACAAATCAGATTTTGTGTGTATGAAACTTCTAGACGGTGATTTATGAGTCAAAAAATTCAGCAAATCTCGATGTGACGTCAAGAGCTGCATCTTAAAATAATGAGTACAGTGATGTCTATCAAAATGTCCTTCCTGAAGTATTGAATCAGCCAGTGCTGGACGTTAGACAGTTATGTGTCATGGCTTGAGTCATGCCATTCATTGTGTTTGAGTCTTTTAATAAAACACCCTGCAAGCCTTCTCCCTGACATCCAGCATGACATATGCTTAAATTTAATGAATCACATAAAAATAACATCACAAGATACGCTCTTTGGATTTTGATCCAGCCTTTGTTGATATGCATTTTGGAAGCAGAAAACATATTGGAATCTAATAAATAATCTAATTAAAAGATTGATTGACGACCTGCTCGTGCGCTCTGTGAATCCCTGTGAGCTCACGAGAGCCTACAAACGAACTACCAAGCATTACATGATTAAAAGCAGCCGGCTCACCTACAACTGGCCCACATCCTCCAATGTCGTCCTCATCTTTGATCAGGATGACATCTGGGGTCTCCACATCTGCACACTAACAGGAAAGAATACATATGCATGAGCAAAGAAAAACCTCAAACAAACCTGTTAGTGAAAGTGCTGTGTGGAATAAATTTACCGTCACTCGAGTGGCAGAGGAGGAAGTCTTGTTCTCGGATTGTAGAGAAATAGAAGCTGCTTCTCCAACACTCTTCTGAGCCGCTGGTGGCTTGATGATAACTAGAGGCAAGAAAAAGACATAACTTCACAACCGCTGATGGTGACAGAGGAGTCAAATGCAAAGCATTGCAATGAATACTGTATTATAATGAACTGGGAAGGGTTTACTCAAAGAATTTATAAGTAGAATGCACATTTTCAGACAAAAATACGAGCAATTGCAGCATGATCCAAGGACTTGAGGGAAAAAAGAACTATTAATGATATTTTTCAATATGCTGAGGATATAGGCTGTATAATAAATAGAGGTTTGGACAATCATTGTGACTTGTAATACATTAATGTAGATGTAGATACATTCATTCCTTTGTTCCAGTTCCTCCTGTAGTGAGGTGGCCCCACAACATGTTTTGAACCAGTGGCGTCTTCCTTTCCGAGCAGCCTTTCATGACACATGTTTCAGTGAATGCAGAGGCTTTTGTACCCGTTTCCTCCAGCATCTCACATGTTCATCCTAGGAGACAGATTCTGTCTCCTTCCTGAGGCGTATGACTGCTGCGTGGTCATGTGGTGTGTATACTTGCATATTATTGTTTGCACAGATGAACAAGCAGCCTTGAGCCATTGGTAAATTGCTCCCAAGGATAGACCAGATATGTGGAGGTCCAAAGTTACTAGTTCTTGGGTGATTTCTTTGATTTTCCCATGATGCCAAGACACACTGGATGTGATGTTGGCCTTGAAAAACATCCACAGGGGTTCAAAGATGATGTCAGTCAGAGCGTCTAAAGCCGTGACATCATTTTCTGAAAATTTCCAAGCTGTTTAAAGGCACAGTCATATTAATGTACATAAACTTCTGACCCACTGGAATTGGGACATAGTTGATTATAAGTTAAATGATGTAAACAATAATTGCAAACTGTAAACAGTAGTTGGAAAAATGACTTGGGTCATGCGCAAGTAGATGTCCCATCCACATGCATAACACATGATATCATATTTGGTGATATCATATTTAACCCGTATTTTATTATGGGTTTGTATGGAGACTGACTTGCTGTTGGAGCCAGCCTCAAGTGGCCGCTCGAGGAACTGCAGTTTTTGGCACTTCCGCCTTGACTTCATTCTTGGTCCGACCTGACCTAATAAAAACAATTAACGTCGAATCTTTTGGGTGGTAAAATGAGTTTTTAATGACTTGAAGCGTCTGCAAACTTCTCACTTCAATTGTACTTCGAATTAGCCTCAATAATGTACTTAACTAACTTTATTAAACTAATCATAAACATGTAGTGAGTCTGATCAAACTCGTATTTTAACTTCAAGTCGTGACGTTGGTGTCACGTGACGAGGAGCAGCTGCGCTTCATTAACAGTTTAGAGGCTTTTCAACTAATATACTTTTCTTGTTCAAAAAAAAAAAAGAGAAAAAAAAACATTTAAATAACTGCTAACATCAGTTTAACAAAACTGTGTATTTAACTGTTAACTAACCAGCAGCAGGCAGACCGTTACTTGTTATTCGAGTAAAGTATTTTTACACTAAAAGTACTCGTTACCTTGTGATTTAGCCCGTGGTTTGGGGGTGTTTCCTCGGATAGGGGAAAAGCGGCTGGCCGGCCGGTTCGTCCTGGTCTGCAGCCTGAGGGAGAAGAGCTCACTCCTCATCACCTTCATCCTCATCCTCAGGGCTTCGTTTTCCTTCAGGCTCTGGGTTAAATGCAGGCGGAGGGACGCTGAGCTCTCCGAGAACAGCTGACTGATTTCCGTCACCGCCGCTTTCACCAGCACGTCCATTATGGACAAAAGCTGGGACTCCAGATTGAGGCTGCCCGGCGGCATGTCTGCAGACATGTTTCACCCAGCTGCAGCCGAGAATTATGTTGGAAAAACGCGCAACACGACCGCAGGGTTAGCTTACAAAGGGGACAACACAATGGCCTTTCCGGTAACATGACGCTGATTACCGTAACTCCTAGAAAGCGGGTGCAGCTCATGTTGACGTGTTTCATGACTTCTTATTTTGCTCTCATATCAGTGAGCATCTATTAATAATCAGTCACACAATGTAGTGTATTTTGATCTACGGCCTTAACTAAAGAGTAAACCTGGATGCATGAAAAAGGCCTGTTTTAATCACGTTTTTATAAATCATGTAAACATTTTTTTTTTCAAAGCATTTTAAAAAGGTTTTTATGTAGTTTTAACATTCTGTTCTTTTTTAGTTGTACAGTTCTTCGACAGCTGGTTATCAATCACGATTCATTTCAAACCTTTTCTTTATAGACCTCACACTCTCTTAAATGTCATACAGCAGCAATGGCTTTCTTATTGATTGGCTTTATTATTGATAGAGTAGTGGCCTCAACTGAGTCAAACTGCGATGGATTTACAATTTTAATGAAGTTTATGTTTATCCATTTTGAATCAGTGAAGAAACAAGAATCTTTTCATGAAAAATGTCTCAGATATGGCAAATCATGACCTTTTAAGTTAGATTTTTCACATTCTTCCATTGTATTGTACTTGTCTATGAAGTGTCATATAATGTGTGTTCTATAAAATACTATTGTCTCTCATCCCGTTACCATTGTGAGTATACCATGGTACTGGCATCATTCATTCCATTCAGCTTGACTGGGCGTCACATATTCCTTCGACACAAATATTTTCTTGTTGTGCAATCGGCTTTCCAATTCACAGGTCCATCATTTTATTCAGCTTTTCTGTTAACACAGAGCAAATGGAGGAACTGGGCATTTCTGCTCTTTGTGCTCAAAACAAACATAAACAACAACACAGCAGTGAATTAAAAAAACAAAACAAAACACAGCACAGTACACTTTCAAACATACAGGTAAATGTCACATCATATTGCCAGCCTTTGACTTCCGGGTCAACCTGATGCACCTCTTTCTGTCCCAGTCAGTCCAGCACCAAACTAAGACTTACTCGTTGTCGTTCTGCAGCCATCAACAATCTTTTTGGTCTTTTCAGTCTTTCTGTTTGTCGTCAGTATTTTTCTAGGACTCTGCCTCCACTGACGCTCCTCCACCTCCCTCCACCTCACAGCTGCTTGGTGCATTTTCCTCCTCGGCAGTTGCCTCTGTCTCTGTAACATCATCCTGTTTCTCCTCTCGGATCTCCATCGTCCCGTTCTCAGCGGACCCTCCCTCGTCCTTCTCAGATGACACCTCCCCTGCTGCATCTTCCCCTTCCTCTTTCTCTTCTCCCTCATCACCAGCCTTGTCTTTCTTCTCCTTCTCTTTGTCCTTCCTCTCTTTCTCTATTTTGGAAAGGCTGTGGCAGAGGGACTGCACATATGTGAACACACACATGGGGTCAGGGTTGTTACCCATCATGAGCATGTCACCCACTTCCAGCAGAGGGCAGCAGTCGGCCAGAGACCTGCCAGGGAGTGGAGCGATGGAGAGAGAAGAAAGAAGAGAACTGAAGTGAGAAAAAGCAGTGACACGTATGCAGAAATAACAGGAATATGTAGGTATATAACAGGAATAAACCTAACCAGCAAAATGCATGGGAAGCTAAATCCACCATCAACAAATTGAACTATCCTCTCTAAAAGCAATTTGACAGCTGTTCCTCTGGTTAAGTGCTGTTTTTTTGAAATGTAGGTGCAAGAGTTTGCATTCATCCCATTTGCAATAACTCTTAAACCTGCAATAACAGATTTTTTAAGGCACACGGAGGCAACAGAAACAAGTTGTGAACACACTATTGACATATCAACACATTTTAAGTTGAAATGGCAAACATGTTAGCAAGCAATAGTAATATTATCATTAGTTTGTAGTTGTGTTCTTTGGCCACCTGACAAATGTAAGTACAGTGTTCGTTTTCCAATTAGCTCTGCTTTTTTGTCTCCACCAATCCCTGGTGAAAACATCTGGTTCTTTAGCTGCTAAATGCTCCACTATGCTCAGAGACAAGTCGCTAACTGTCTGCCTTTTGGTGCTGGGCAGATAGCATGCAGTTGCAACGAAAACAACACTATGTGAGCAGTGATAGTGAACCAGTAAAGATGTGTCTCAGACAGTGAATACAATGAGATGAAATTCACTATCCAGCTCTGTAAAGCAGAGACAAGTTGCAGAAACAGGTGATAATAATAGTATAAAATATTGATTATTGTTGCTTTAATTGATTGAAAAACTCCATACTCTGCAGTTTGGAAGGCGAGTGTGAAGTTTTTCTCCCGCTCCTTTGGATTCAGGGAGCTGTAGTCAAAAGCGTCAGGAAAGAAACGATGGATCAGAGCACAGAACGCCATCCCATTACACCAGGACGATGAGAAGTTTTCTATGTCGACCCCCTGAAAGGTCAAAGGACAGGAAGATGATGAACAAAGCAAAGCACATCAAGGCTTATTTACATTATTTTGTAAGTCTTCTAGTCCCAAATCTTGATAATAAATCTGAAAATTTGGTGCATCTGATGAAGATTCTGAGTTGAACTGACCTCATAGTTGCGAGTCTTGTTGCGACACCACTGAAGCATCTTCTGTTTGATTGAAGCTCCTGTGGCCGAAGCCGCAGATGACCTCTGAATCTTGAAATTGCGGGGCATTGGTGTCCTAAAACGTCAAAATGTTGCACAGTTTCCTTTACCAGACTCTCATTTTGCTGTCACTCTCTAAATGTGTTTAAGGTGATGGGTGTCATACAGTGACTTACTCTGGGGCACCTTGTTGGAACTTGGCAATGATGTCGTTTTTCGCGGATGCTCTAATTGAGCGCGCAGAGGGTCTCGGTCGAGAGAGAGAAGAGGAGGCAGGGCCACTCTTTCTTTTTGGTTTCCCTTGTTTTTCTGCCTCCTTAATACTTCCTTTGTCTTTTGTCTCTACATTCACTTCCTTGACTTGTTTTTTCTTCTCTCCCCCTTTTGCTGCATTTTCATTCACATCTTTTTCTGTATCTTTTGCCTTTTCCTCAGTTTTACTCTCCTCTTTCTCTTTGTTTTTGTCCTCCATCTCCTCTCCATCTCTCCCACTCCTGTCCTCTTCCACCCGTCCATCTTTCTTGTCTTCCTCTCTCTGTTCCTCCCCATCTTTTTCTCCACTCGTCACTTCAGGGTCCTTCACGTCAGCGTCGGTGGAGGCTTTATCTTTATCATGTCCAGCCTCTTCAGCCTCATCTTCAGCACGCTTTGACGCAGTAGTCTGGGGATCGTCTGTGTCTCCAGCACTTGCCTCCTCTTCTCCTCCCTGTTCTGGCACTGAATCCTCCTCCCCCACCTCCATTACCCCCTGACCCTCAGCTGCCTCCACTGCTGGAGGCTCTTTCCCTGGGTCTGCACTGTTCTCCAGCTCTGGCTCATCTGTCTGGAGGAGAAGCAGCATAGAGTTTAGTCATCTGTCAAAGACGATCTGATAAATAGATTACAAAGCATGTTTGCGCATCTAGTCACATCTGAAGCTATATGTTAAATTCACACCTGCACATCTATTTCTAACCTGTACCTCTGTTGACAATTATGCCTTGACTTTATGCCCCTTTTATACATTCTAAATTTGATTAAGACATTTACTTGTAAATCACATTCAAATATAATCAAATTCACCTTCAACAGCTAAACCATCACAGTGATAAATGAGCAACTTTTACTTCATCAGTGTCATTGATTTTTTGAAATATCTGCTTATTCTGCATTTGATGCAAGCAACGTGTTGCAAACAAGTTGGGACAGGAGCAACTAAAGACTGGGAAAGTTGAGGAATGCTCCAAAAACAGCTGTTTGGAACATTCCACAGGTAAACAGGTTCATTGGTAACAGGTGATAGTATCATGATTGGGTATGAAAGGGGCATCCTGGAAAGGCTCAGTCCATCACCAGCAAGGATGGAGCGAGGTTCGCCACTTTGTGAACACATGATGGTATAAAGGTTATTACTAAATGGGTTTGGGGACATAAACCTTTTTATTTATGTTTTCCACAACGTCCCAACTTTTCTGTGTTGTGTTAAATCTAACATCTGCCATTAAATATTTTCAAGAGGAGCTCTATGTTACCTTGTCACTCATGTGTCAAACCACTTAAAATAAGCCTCACTGACCCACCAGGGGAAAATACATGTATGTCTTCATTCATTCATTTATAACAGACATGTTTACTGTTGTTTTGTTCATTAGTCTGGCTGCCAGTGAAGAGCTTTAGTGTCCAGTTGTGTTCAAACTACTAAATTTTTTCACAAAACCATTTTTGGCATTCCTGCGCTTAAACTGAAAGATAATTAATCGTCCCACACAACACTGATGAGAATTAAACTAAAAGATATGTCAATATCAATTAAAGGACGTACAGAATGTAAGTGGAAGTCTGATACATTCTGTTGTTATTCTGCTTCTGTCCTGCTCCACTTCCACTGTGATGAATTCAAATCAACAGTTTTTTAAGAAGCACATGAAATGAATCTGTTGACTGTCTCATTTGAATTATTAAGGACATGACTTCTGTTATAACATTACATAAGATGTACACTAAAATTAGTGTCCACACTTTACTCGAGGGATATCATGGTCCTAAAACTGAGGAGCGTAATGTAACGTGAGACCTGAAGCTCTACCCTGGGATTTGTTGAGTATCTCACTTATCTGAATACGACCTCAGATGGAAAATATGCCTTTTGTACTTTTTAAATCACGCCTGATCCTAAAATACAAGTCTGCTTCATTTAAATGAAACTTTAAATCCCCAACTACTACTTGACTCCTCATTTAAATATCATTAATGGTTTCTTATGCCCTCAGTGCTATCAATTAATGTGACTTGAAAAAAGATACAATACATACAAATTTTAGTTAATCTTTACTAAAATCTTCAATATCAGTCGTCGTCTAGACAAAATGTACCACACACCATTCATATTTTAGAGATGAATCATATTTGAAAAGCTGGATCTACTAAAATAAAAAGTTTCATGACCTACACTGGGACCGGCCTCGCAGCGGTGACTCATCAGAGGGGAAAGGAAACTCCACAGTGTGTTTGTGTGTGTGTGCACATGAGGATTACTTTACAGAGTTTTTCTGTGTCTGTGTGTTAGCTTCTCCAGGCAGGAGTAAGAACAGGTGTAGCGCAGCCTTTCCTGTCATGCTGTCCAAACACAACACCTGCCATGGCCACGAATACTCTTACTGCCTATTCCTGGTACAGACCGTCACACCACTCACTGTGTGTTTTACAAATGTAAAAACTTTTTGATTTAACATGTAAAAAAACGCAAACCTGGTTGCTGTTGGTGGTGCCGGTCGGACTGGTTGTCTCTGTGCACTCCTGGCTGAGTGATTCTCCATCCATGATGTCCAGAAATGTTTATCCACTGGATCAAAGGTCAAATTTTTTTTTTTTTAAACTAAGGCCCCAGGACTGATCTTTTCTGTCTTAAATTTTTTCATTCAGTTGACGGTGAATCCTCTTCACAGGAGCCCTGCTTAGCGTCTCTCTCTCTCTGCTCCTCACTGCTCTGCTTTGAGTCCCTGTCTCCCTCTCTCTGTCGGCACTGGCCCGTGTTTGTGATGTGTGTGTTGGTTTGTGGATACTCGCCTTCAACCCCTTTCACCGGACACCCCCACCCTCTGCTGCTTTGTGAGGATTCCTATGCTTCTTTATCTGACCTTTTGGACAACACAGGGTCCTGAAATAGAGTCGCAGTGACATAGGCACAGTCCAACGGGCCAGACAGCTGCGTCTGCTGTGGAAACCACGGCTGTACACACACATATGATACACACCTGGGTCCTTTAAATATGTTTGTGCGCACAGACACACAGTCTACCTCTTCCTTTTGACTCTTATTATAAAATGTGGTCAATCAACTTAAAGTCCCACAGTTGCTTTTTTTGCTAGGAGTAATATGAGAAAATTAATACTACTCTCTTCTCTGTCAGTTAGCTTAGCTTAGCACGAAGACTTAAAACAAGGTAGGCATACAGAAACCGGTCAAACTATTTCTTTGTTCAGCCATGTTACAGCTCAGCACATAACTCTGTGTCCTTTATTTGAGGTTAATTCATGACATTTAGAGGTGCAAATTTTGTTGACTTTGAACAAAGCCAGGCTAGCTGTTTCCCCATTTCCAGTCTTTATGCTAAGCTAAGCTAACTGTCTCCAAGCTGTAGCTTCATATTTAATTCTACAGACACTTTTCTCATCTTTCTCTCAGCAAGAAAACAAGAAAGCGTATTTCCTGAATGTGACACGAAAACAAATTAAAGGAACTTTTTTGTGAATAAGAATAAGAGTTGTTGACTTAGAAATAAACTGTCAATGACTCAGCACACAGCTGTCACAAAGCGAAGAAAAAGGACCTCACCTTGAATTCTGCCCAGAGCCGTTAACTCATTTTAATCCTCATGTATCTCCTGACAAACACTTGAGTTCTGTCTTTAGTCTGATTTGCAGTGAATATCTTCCCCTGTGTTTGCTTTGCACTCAGTGCAGCTTTAGTACTGTAAATCAGCATGAAGTGAGTCAGTCAATCTACAGTAACTTCACCCACTCCAAACTCCAAGTGATGTTACATGTACAGAATGTACCGGGCTATTTTAAGTTATTACCCAGCAAACAAACAGAAAAACATCCCAAAAACACAAAGATACTTTCCTCAAGTAAAAGAAATGATACCACACCAAATGTCCTGCATTCAAAACCGTACTTAAATAAAAGTATGTATTATCAGCAAAATGTACTTGAATTATAAAAAGTAAAAGTACTCATTGCACAGTATAATGGTCCCTGTCAGTGTTTTACTGTTACATATGATGTTTTTGAATTAATATTGCTGCTGGATTAATGTGAATGTTGCATTTTACTTTTTGCAGATGTTTAAGGTTGAGCAAATTTTAACGACTTTATTTACTGTTGGATCCTTTAATCTACAGCAATACATCATAGTTTGTTGCTCTCCTGTGAGGACCACATATTTCTAAATTGTCAACTTTTCATGAGCTCAGAACGACAGAATTTTCTCAAGCCCAAAAAGAACACTTAATCCTTCAGTTTGACAGAAAAATTCTAAATCACCACATTTGGAGATGCATGATTTTCACAGGACAGGAAGGGTAATCAGTAAAGTAACTAGTAGCTAAAGCTGCATCACCTCGTTGTCCAAAGTGCTTCACAGAAATATGACCCAGTCACCTAAACTTGTAATCTCTTCCATCACTTTATACTCATTTTCTATTTTGCGCTTCTCTTCACTGAAAAAGTAATATAAAAGTTCATGCATGTTGTCAATGTCAATGTCAGTTCTTCCATTTGACTCTTCCTGTCCACCACTGTTTAGCTTCTCAACAAAGGTTTTCTTGCAAACAATATTAAATGTTCAAACTCACATATAAAGCAGATACATGGCATCCTACTTGGCATCCTGGACAAACAATCATGATATCTGTATGTAAACATGTATCTACTCATTCAACACAAAACAGATGGTTTTAAAAATACATGTCTATGTTTATTCCCGCTCTGTCTGTCATTATCTTCTCCGACCCCCCACATCCTTCTCCTCCTCCTCCCTTCTGTCTGAATCTTGGGGGCTATAAATATGTCAACACCGTCTTGTCTATCTGTACCACTCCCACATATGGTGCAATCACTAAAGCACAACTTTGCATCTGTTGCATTGTGTGCGTTTGTAAAACTAACGGACTTGATAGTATTAAATACCAAAAACAGTGAATGTGTTACTCTATGTTTGTGTGTGTGTGTGTGTGTGTGTGTGTGTGTGTGTGTGTGTGTGTGTGTCCATGGGTGGAGTCATGATAACTTAAATCTTCTGCGTGATAATCATTATCATTGTTTTGCCACCATTCAGGGATCCTCTCAAGTTATTGTCTTTATTCTGAGTCAAGTGCCTCATGCCAGTCATGTTCTCCTCTCTTATCTGAAAATGTGTGTGTGTGTGTGTGTGTGTGTGTATGTGTGTGTGCGCGTGCGTGCGCATGTTCATGTATTACTCACATTGTGGGGACATAAGTTTGTTTACACAGTCACATTGTGGGGATTTGCCTTACTTGTGGGGACAAAATCCATTCCCCATCATGTAAATCATTACATTTTAGGGTGAAGACTGAGGTTAAGGTTAGGGTTGAGCAAGTAGTGGTTATGGTCATGGTAAGGGTAAGTCTACAGGAAATGAATGTAAGTAATGTCCCCAAAAGTGATGAAAATCAAACGTATGTGTGTGTGTGTGTGTGTGTGTGTGTGTGTGTGTGTGTGTGTGTGTGTGTGTGTATCCACAACAGAGGCTGCCTTGGATGCTTTGCTTTATATTAATGCGCTCTGGTGAACCGCTCTTCCTGTTTTCTTCTTTGTGGACTAGATACATGAAGTAATTGTTTTCAGTGTCTCATACAGCAAAAACACAACATTGAAAACTTTTGGAGAGAAGTCAGAAAAAAAGAGGAAGATATAGATAAAAAGCATCAGCTCAATTTGTTTTCAATGTTTTTATGAGTCATCAATTAATATGAACTCAGATTGTATCCAGATTCATTTTAGAGAGTCTGAACCATTTGGAGGTGGCTTTCTATGAGATTCCAATCGGATTTCAACAGATGCATCTAGACCAGCTTAGTTAAATTAAAGAAGCTGTTAGACCTTTAACCCTAACCCCTGACATGATTTAAACACACAGCCTTCTGATCTGGAGTCACACACATGACTGCTGCACCACAGGGTCTGTGCTCCCGAGCTCTGTGGTAGATGCGTAGTGTATAAGTGCAAAGGCTATCACTGCAGCAGGACTGAGCCTGTGTGTTCTTTATGCATGATATCTTTCCTGCTTTTGTATCTAGATAAGACCGCTGTCTAATAAGTTGCTCCAAAATTGATAGCTGCTGGAGAGTCACAACTGATATTGATCCAAAAACAAAATGTGAACTGGTACAAGAGGTCAACTGAGTGTGCTAAACTAAGCTTCAATCCAGTCTAAACAAAGAATATGAGACACCAAACATCCACTATTTGTTGTCAAGGTTCCTAAATAACCAGTCAATGCTTAATCCAACTGCCTGCTAGCTAAGATGAGGTCATAAAGATCTGAGTGTTTGCCCCTGACATGACTTGAACACCAAACCTTCTGATCAAGAGTCAGCCACAAGTTTTAGATTTGCAAGAGGAAGGGACTCTTTAGAGATCAGCTGGGCTTTGCAAACAAATTTTTCCATGTCATTTATAGTGATATGATTAAGTTAAAAAGGCCATCTTGACTCAGTCCTACAAAAAGCATGCTGGATTAATGTAACCTTTAAGTTTTGTTCACAACAAAACTCATTTGCCTTGCATGTTCTTTTATTGCCACCACCTGTGTGTGATTTGGTATTTGACAGTCAACACTGAAGGCTGTACATACTAGGAGATTTCTCCTAATATGTTCTAATTATAGGCAGCACTGACATTGAAGTCAATTATCTGTTCTTGGTTCAATTAGTCTACAGGTAACTGGTTTGAGCCACACTTTCAAAAGTTGTAGCGTTTTAAAGAAACGTGCAACCATTTTACTCAAGTTTTTCAAGTAATTTGGTGAGACACTGCAATACAGAAAAGTGCCTTAATCCCCACAGTGCACCAAATGCCTGTTCTTGCTGTGATTTAGGTTGAGCTGGTATGGCATTAGAGCAACTGAGCAAGAGGAAAATTTACTCTTGCTCAGTTGTACTCTGAAAAGTGCCAAGTTAAAAAGTATGCTTTGCATTAAGTCTGTAAACTTTTAACTGACGCAAGAAGCCAAAGTATTTGATAATCTTTTTATTTAATTCAGACAGTTTTGTTCATGCTGTGAAGTTGTAGAATCAAATCTGAAAGACAGGAAAAGTACAACATTAGTATAGGTTGCAGCAAGCTGTTCATGGTCTTTGTGGCTGTAGTTGAACATACCTTGCGCAGATTATAGCCACCTGCTTGGCCATGAGTTGGGGCATCAAACCGACCTGGCTGCGTGAAGCGCCCGTAGGAAGAAGCAGGTTGAAGTGCTGGCTGGGCTCCACCTGGTCCATAACTAGCTATTGCAGGTTGCCTGGGAGCATCAAAGGTCTGGGGGGCTGTAAAGTCACTAGTGAAGGTCTCAGCCTGGCCTGCAGGACCAGGGTTATAGGGAGCAGACTCTTTCACATAGTGAACATCTTGCCAGCTGTCACTCCCCTGCTCACTGCTCTGGCTGCTGTAAGTGATGGTGCCCGGAGGATACTGGCCAGTCAGGAACATGAAGTCGTAATAAGGATACATACCCCAGCTTCCAAGGTTAGGTTGAGGCTGAGACAGAGACTGAGGCTGAGACTGGCTAGCAAAGCCTTGTCCAGCAGGCACATTCACAGGAAGTGGTGGGGGAGGAGGATACATGAAGCCTTGCTCTTCTGTCTGCATCTCAGAGTCGCCATTCTCAGAGGTTTGCTCATAATGCGAGAGAAATCCTGCCTGGTAGATTGGTCCAGGAGGTGGGAGGGGTGGACTCACGTTCTCAAGTGCACTGGATTCAAGACCATCAGAGGTTTCCTCACGTCCACTGAAGAGACTGGGAGCTGGAACAGCCCAGTTTGGGTCTGAATACAGGAAAGACAAATATTAACTCATGGATTTAGAAAATTTTAAACAATAAGCTAAACACCATAGACCTGTAAATTGTTTAATATTTAACATTAAATTAAAGGCTGTAGAACTACATCAAGCATTAGATTCTTACCTGATGAACCAGGCTGAGAAGCAATTTCTGGTTGTAGAGCACTGGCAGGGTTTTGCCTCACTGAACTGCCCCTGTAGCCTGCAGAAGGAAAACCAGAGCCAGCAGGTGCAGCTGGTTGTCTCTGAACAGCAGGCTGAGAGAAACCAGGCTCCTGTGGCGCAGGCTGATAATGTGTGGAGACACCTGTCGGAGCTCTGTCAGGCACAAGGACTCCAGGTGAAAAGTGGCCAGAAGGTGCTCCCTGGTTGAAGCCAAAGTTAGCATTTGCATGGCTGCCACCATCAGATTCACCAGGATTAATGCCTAGGTACAAGAAAACAAATTAATCAGAAGTCAAATCAACTGGAAGATGCATTGTTTTACTGGGGCAGAACATGCTTTACCTTTCTTAATGGGGACACAGCAAATGTCCATAATCAGCAGAGCAAAGAGGGAAGCCCTGTAACAATTTAAAATGAGACAATATGAACAAATGATCCACAAGAAACATTCAAGAGGCCACTTAAAAGAAACAAGCTACTCACCCTGAGAAGACCCGTGCAGCAATCATGATGAAGCCCAACACTGAAGAAACTAGCAGAGGGGAAGGTGTTTTAAACCTGCCAGAGACCAGGTGGCCGGCTCGCTGAGCCAATCAAACCTCAGCAGTTAGTTAGTTAGTTAATGCAGGACAGGTGCGAGTTGTTAGCTTCCCATTGTTTGTGCGGATCCTGATTGCAGGAATGAATCATGATCTATTTGTGTTTATTCATTTCCTTGTTATTCAGACACATTTTTGTCACTTTGTCCAAATCTAATGATTCACTCCTGATCTTCTGAACAGTGTGATTGTTGGACCACAGCATTGCCTTTTCTCACATCTTTGTTGTCAGGCAATTTATGCAACATTATGAGGTAATGAGGAAACATTTAGCCCAAATCATGAACTGAACAGAATGTCCCGATGACACTGCTCTGTCATGGGAAATGTGGATGTGAGATGTTTTCACAGAGGCAGTTAAATTGCATTGAAACAATTTGCATTAGGCTGTTTAAGATTAGTGTTTGTTGGCTTTCTAATTTGAAAACATCACTCACCTTAATGTTGATCAGTATCTCAGACACAGATTTACATGTCATGATAGCAAATATTAGGTTAACAAAGGATCATGTGCCTATATGTCACTCCGCCACTTCTTTACAGTGATTCAATTATCCAAAAAACAACCCAGACACTTGTGTAAAATGTGGATCAGAGGAGGGGAGTGCATTTTACGGGGACCTGCTATGAGACAGAAATGTTCTGGGTGAAAATAATACTGAGCTTATCTGAAATTGTTTCTTTAATATTACTTTGCTGTCCATGATCTCTTTCTTGATGATATGATAAGTTAAATTCTAGGGTACCAAACTCAATGGAGAAAATGACTTATTCTAACGACCACCTACAGACACTCCAGAGATAACCAACTTATCAAACCAACCCTCCACTTCTGCTGTTCATGCATGACAACGTGATGATTGTGTGTGTAGATATCTGTTTTTCCTTTTTGTTTCTTTTTTGTTGTCTTTTGTTATGGAAAATATGAAAATCAATGAATACATTCAACCCCTCAAAAAGAGAAACCGTCATTAATCAAAACATGAATATTTACAATCTTCGTGTGGAGGCATAGCTGAGGGACCCACTGGTGAGCATTTGCTTGGGTTTACTGCCTTGATGAATAAAACCGCTGAAAGTGATCAAATGGTTTCTTCTATCCTACACATTTTAATGCCTCATCACATCACGACAGTTATTTTATCTGCCAACAGTTTTGCAAGTGAATGTCTTATATAACACTATACATAAGATCAAATCAAAACTAAAAGCTATGATACACTTTCAAAAGTTTTAATTGAGTACAAGTGCATTTAGAGGCAGAATATAAGTATCAGAAAAGTAATTATTATCACTAGACAGCATTTAAACTTTATGGATGAGCTCAGCTGAATCATTCTATATTCTATTGTGATGCGAACATCACTATCAGTCATATTTATTCATATTTCACATGTTATTTCATATATTTTTCACATTACTCCTGCAAAATAAATGCAGTAGAATAAAAAAGTACAGCATGAAATGTGGTGGAGTAGAAGTCTAAAATAGAAGTAACTGAGCACAAGTACCTCAATTCTTTACTGAAGTACAGTACTTGAGTTTATGTACTTGGTTACTTTCCACCACTGCTGTGGGGTCTATTTATCATCACATTTCAAGAACAAGCATGTTTTAAATCAGGCGTCTCAAACTCATTCCACAAAGGGCCATGTGGCTGCAGGTTTTTCCTCCAACCAATCAAGGGCACACAGTCTGACCAATCAGCTGTCGGAAGACTGAGATCAGCTAATGAAATGAGTCAAGTCTGGTGTGCTGCTGCTTGGTTGGGAAAAAAAAAAAAAAAAACCTTCATGAGTTTGAGACCTGTGTTTTAAATGATGAGGTAATACAAGTTCATAAGGTATTGTAATTTTATTAATTTGTCACAAGGTGGCGCCAACAGACTAAATAGCCCATAAATTAGTTGCATTCATTGATGTTTTTACATTTATCTGTGGTACCACATTGATCATCAAACTGGAAAAAGATTAATTTTAGATTTAGTATTAATTAGGCCTGCCTTTAACTTAGGTTTATTATCAACAGTTATTTTATGGGTGCACCACTAAATGGATTGGATTTTGTTATCTCAAAAGAGCCAGTCTTTAAAACTTAGGCACAGACTCACATGTGTTAATCTCTCATCAGATCACAGAAAGAGATGCACAAAGTGTCAATTGTAATTAATGTTTCACGCAGCAGTGGGTAATTTGGGGGCATTTGGACCTGGAGGAAGCGTTGAGAGACTACGGAGGAGCAGCAGCGCAGGCGGACGCTCCGCTCCGCAACCCGCCCACCGTGTCGGCACCCGCAGCATGTGGGCCCTCCCCGCCGGGTCCTTTCATCATATAGGCCGAGCAATATGTGGATGCTATGGATAATGGGATCACTATAGGAGGGCATTACAACAAGTAAGTGAGCGCATCCTGCCATGTAAAGACATCAGACAGCTATAGACTGAGAATAGATCAGAAGCTCTCCTCTGTGTTATCCCATGCACGACTCTCATTTCCAGCCTATTGCAGGAGTGTTAACGTGGGGTACAGTTCACTGTGGGTACCTGCCACTCAGCAGCCCACAGCATGACCTCAGAGGGATGTGCAGACACTGCATCATGTAGCAGTGACATCAACTGCAACGGAGACAGCAAGAAGGAGTAATAGCTGTGAGCTTTTGTGTGATTATATCCAACCATGTCCTGTTAAAACACTTTCAGTCACACTTTATCATGCAAAGTGTTTGGTTGAGTGTCAACATTATACAATATGCATTAAGAGCTGGGTCAGTCGGTAAAGGAACTGCAGCTGAATTGTGTGCACAGGAGGAGGTAATCTGATCTTTTACTTAAGTAGAAGTACTAATACTACATTGTAAAAATACTCTGTTACTAGTAAATGTACTGGATTGAAAATGTTACTTAGAGTAAAAAGGAAAATGTACTTAGATTATTAAAAGTAAAAGTACTCAATGCCTTTGGACTCTGATAGTATTATATATTGTTAGATCATCACTGCTTATGCATTAGTGTAAAAGCAGAATTTTACTGATGTAGTTGTGGAGCTCATTTTAATCCACAATGAGTATTTTCATTACTTCATCATTAAAAAGCAGTAAATCTTCTTTAAGATGCCATGAAATGTTTAAAGATGTCATTTCATTTTCTGTCAGTCCACAAATCCATCAGTTGACTAATCGTTTACTTTTGAAATAATGATCACCTTAATTAATATAAAAGTCTTCAAAAACATTTATCAAGTGCTTCACAATCGGACAAACCCTCTGATCCTCAGAGCTGATACTTGCTTTGATAGCTTCGCTTAGTGCTTGTTTAACGACTTTCATGCCTTCAGTGAGGAGCTCAGTTGATTATTCACCTTATGTAGACGTGAACGCACTCGAATAAAGCTGAAAATCAGCACTTTGCCTCTACAGTTGTTGTTGTTTAGGTAAAACCCAGTAGACTGAAGTACAAAGAAATGGCATGGTACACACACTGTAGGCAAGTATTGTCAATGAATAGACTCATTGACAGAGAGTTAGTTTATTTCTGGGGTTGCTCTTAAACATTAACCGGGTGTGTGTTTAACATTCTCAGTGACCTGATGGACAGCGATTCCTTCAACAGGTAAATTCAATCCCTCTGACCTATATCTCATTTTGTTCTCACTCATTTACAAGATGTTGTGGAATGACAATAAATGATCCTTATCTTAATCCAATCAAAGTTCAGACAACCCCAGCAAAGCACTATAAAAAAGAAAATCATAGCATTAGAGAAGATTTTGTCACGAGATGATTTTATAAGTTATGAGCGGTCATTCCATCTTTCCCTTTCTCCCCAAATCAACATTTTTAGAAAGAAGAAGTAGTGAGTGAGATGGAGAAAGAGAGTCCCGTGGTTTGTCTCTATTCTGGCATCATTTTCTGAAGAAATGAGATGACCGATGATGACATCTGACCATTCGCTGTTCTACGAATTGCTGATGTTGACATTTGAGTGTGTTTGACTGCTAGTTATGAAACACAGACATACATGTTTGCATCGCTGTCCCCGTGCCATGTGGACACTGTTGACATAATGCATTCCCTTACCCCTTACCACAACCTCAAACATCACAGTTAAATGCTGAAGCTAATTCTGACCCAACCACGTCTTAACCTTCAAACAGCCCTCGTGAAAATGTGCTCACCTTTGAAAAATGTCCTCAATTTTGATTAAAAAACTTTGTTCGGGTTTAAGTCTACACACACACACACACACACACACACACACACACACACACACACACACACACACACACACTCACACATCCGTACCTTTGCACTTAAGAGGACCCTTCATGGCATAATGCATCCTGCAGCTCCTAATGCAATATGTAACCTTTATGGCTGACCTTTACTTTAACCTGTCCTTTATAATCCTCAAACTGGATTACCAACAGGTTAAGTGGGCCACTGCTCAATTCCCCAGACCCTGTGGCCTACCAAAAGCTCATTGCGTGGCAGTTGGTATGTGGTAATATAATCAGCTTCAGTACTAAAGCACAATATCAACTGTCATAAAAAAGTGGGTCTAGATCTTGAGGTACTGTCTTGTACGAAAATCTTGCTTTTGGGAAACACGTTTATGCAATCTTGTTATTTTGCCAAGGGTTAGATGAGAAGATTGGTACCACTCTCACCTCTCTCCAGTAAATTTGAAAGTAACAGCTGGTTATTTTAGCTTAGCACAAAAAAACGGAAACTAACTAACAAAATCTGCCTAGAAGCAGCTGTAAAGCCCCTTAATTAACATGTCACATCTTCATCAAAGTGTGCAAGTGGAGATCTGCCGTTTTACTGGCAGACTAGTTGCCAGGCAACAAGTGGAGATTCCAGGAAGTCAGCGCCTAAAGTCCTGTAAAACAACAAACCATCATTACTTCAGAGCCGAGCTAACTGTTCCCCCCTGTTTCCAGTCTTTATGCTAAGCTAAGCCAACCATCGGCTGACTCCAGCTGTCGTACAACATGAGTGTGGTATCAATCTTCTCATCTAACCCACCACCATAATGCAAACTGTGGAGCTGTTCCTCTAAGACCTTTATTGTTTCAGCTGATTTTGTGCTTTAGTATCCAATATTCCCATCCCTCGAGCCACGTAGTATTCCCGCAGAGCTGCACGCTGCACAGAGATGGGGTGTTAGGGTGGGTTAAAAGAAGCCCAGCAGCTCACTGTTGACATAAGGCTCCCTCGTCCAGCTGTGCATAGACCTACTGCACATGTAATCTTAAATTTTAACCTTCGAACAGCACTTTGATCTAAGCATGCTCAGTCTGTATTTACACTACTCTCCTGTTTTTAAGCCACTTCTGATTTGATACTTTGGACTTCACATTCATTCATAAAGTTACAGAGCCTACACAGCTGAACCGTGTGATTATTCAGATGAAATACAACAAAGAGCCGAGAAAAATAATTCGACAAAACAATCCCCACTCAGGGTCCACTGATCTGCTTATCCTGCAGCTTTCAAACGTGTTGCAAGCTACTTATGCATCAACTTTTAGGACACACAAGTCATCCAGGTTGGTTTGAAAGTTGAGCTTGGTTGGGTTTATTTGATCTGATGGACGAACATGTAGCAGATACGTTACAGCATGGCTCTGTGGACAGTGTGTGAAGGACTGTCTCACATAGAAACGAGCTGCATCAGAGCGGTTTCTTGACAGAAATGCTGGCTTCCTGCATGCATCCTTGTTGATTCTGGTCTTTTTATGTGATTTATTGATAATAATAAAAACATAAACTGATGCCAGCGTTACCATTGAAAACTAGAGTGAGTGTGTCTTGTGACAAGACAGACTTCATGTGCCTCAGGATCTTCCCTGATCTTCTGTGGAGTTATTGGACTTAGTATCTCCAGGCTGTATCTACACATACACGAGCAGATGTGAGGCATTGATAATAACACTGGGTTGGTTTTAGGAAGTGTGTACAAGCTTCTATGCGTGCCACACTGTGTGTGTGTAAAAAAAGCTGTGTCTTGTGATCAGGTGATGATTATGGTGAAACATATATTCGGAGGTCTCATGAGCGGCGTCATAGTTAAAGGAAGACTTCTAGCACTGATTTACACATCTGCCTTCAGCCAACTCCCCCTCAACCTCCAGCAGCCTGCCGGAGTACACCGAACAAGACAGCAGCATAGTGAATGAATGCAAAGTGTCTGGGCTTACTAACGAAGATTATGTAGCAGCATGTGCCCTGATTGGTAATCTGCCAACCCACGTAATGCAAACTGACGCTGCTGCAATGTCTGTTAGGATAAATGACTTGAACCATTATTTTATCAAACAACAAAATGCTATAGAGGCTCTGAAGTCTTTGTGTCTACCTCGGTGGTCTTTCATGATTCATTTGGTAATGACACACCTGGATATCTCCTGGACCCGGACTTCACATCGGCCTGTGGCTTGATAGCGTGGCTGATGTGCTGGAATTGATCTTGTGTCTCTCATGATTGATGTTCTGTTGATGTTGGTGCTCTGAAGTCACTGTCATGTTATCTGTTGTTGATAGTGGCAGTAATTCTTTTCAGTAGGTGTGACTGAAGTTATTCAACCAGTCTTCTTGGGATTATTTATGAAGAAAATGTGCAGATCACTGTTTGTTTAAACATCAGAGAAAAGATACTGAAAGTTGCTCTGAACTGCTAGTAATAATGTTTTGCTGTCTCATGAATTAGCAACAAATCTTTTTACCTTGCTATAATTATCTGACAGCTTTTTAAGATTTCTACACTGAAAATACGAGAGCTTATGATGGTTTGTTATAAGTTAAACTGCCCAGCAGTTTACAGAAGCACTGCTGAAGCCATCAGTTCATCAGCCGGTTGACAGAAAATTAATTTGCAACTAGTTTGTGAATATTGGCGGCTTCTGCTTTTAATTGTTCAATACATTGAATTTATTTTTAATAATTCTGAGGTTTGGACTGTTGGTTGGATAAAACAAGCATTGTTTCAGTGTCTCTTTGGCCTCTGGGTAACTGTGACACCATTTCTCAGCAAGACGTGCCACTCTTCCAGACAATAATGAGTCCTTATTTTGGAAAACTTTGAGATGAATTAGTGGAAACAGCATTCAAAAGTGCCATTTTGTTCATAATATTTGATGTTTTTGTCTCTTTGTGGGAGTGCATCTTGAGCCCACTAGGTTGATATGTGTAAAATTTTAAAAAATATCTTTCACACTTCACTCAGACAGGTTTTTTTTATATGTGGTATTAGATCGATGTGAAAGATGAAGAAATAGATCCCTGCACCTAATGCTTTTAACTATCAGATATGTTAAATCTTTGCCTTGCTCTGATGACCTGAATGAAGCTAACTTGACTTTTTCCTGTAGCATCGTGGGAAGTCAAGTTGCTGCAGCGTCCTTTCTTTCAAGGAGCAATGATCACTGTCAGGGATGTTTTGTTCATACGGACCCAGTTAAGACGCGAAGAGCTGCTTTTCACATGTGCCTGTCAGATGACCTTTCAGCTAAACCAGTCAAGCCAGCGCTCCCAGCATCCACATCTGGAGTATGTCTCCGAGCTTCAGTGGCAGAGCGGTCTGACTTCCTGGGAATGTGGGAGTGTTCATTTTCTGCAGCCACAAGCCGAGGAGAGGGGTTTTCTCTGCTGCACATCAGAAAGAGTGATTGAGAAAGAGAAAAACATTGGGGAGGGAAGAGAGGGAGTGAACTGGCCAAGAAGAGGAAGGAAGAGCAGGCGTATATAAAGAAAGAGAGTGGGGCAAGAGCACAGAGGTGTGGTTTGAGAGCACGCGCTGAACTGTGAGTACTGGAGAGTCGTGAGCTGGAGGCGATTACGACGTAACGACTGAACATTTTGGGTCTGGATTTTACCTGTTGGTGGCTTCACAGCAGGTGTTTGCATATTTTAATTGATTCCTGACTTCTGGTTTTTCTTGAGCTACCAGTATCTCAATAAAGAAAACATCATCTCTCTTGTCCAACTTGTGAATTTCTGCACAAGTTCATCTATTTTTGGACCCAGTGGCCCAGCCTCAAGTGGGACATATCATTTCCAGAACTTTCCAGTTTTAGCTCATGTTTTGCTTGTGCAACTTTAAGATTTTCCATTTCAGTGTTTTTCACATGTCATGTCAGGCAGGTTCTCTTTTTATACGAAAAAGCTGATGCTGTTGCTTGAGATGTGCAGAATGGATGCATGTCAACACTCAATATTCTCTTAAGACATCAGAAAGCAACTTTCTTAGTCTTACTTTTATTTCTTTGTTTGGCAGGTGCAGTGACGGAAGCCACCTGTGTGCATGTGTGTGTCCATGCAGGTGAAAATACAGTGTTTGTGAATTGGCTGCCCGTGTGTGTGTGTGTGTTTGTCTGTGCGTGAGTGTGTGGGACCATGCCGGGGTTTGAGAAGGTGCAACGCGGCCTCACCTTTGCCACGGGTCTTGTGGAGTGTCTGTGCTTCGCTGGAGCCGTGTTTGGATGGGCTTCCCTTGTCTTTGTCCTCAAGACGGAGGGCTTTTTCAGCTCTCTGTGCGTCAACACCACTGGGGTCAATGCAACGCAGGTCTTAGGTCAGTTTGAGATCCTCACCTCCACCTCTTCTGAGCGTCTGTAAAAATGTTCCAATACTTTCATGCTGCAAAAAGCTTAACATCGCCTTTCTAAGCACTTGTGCTCCTAAATTCGCCTCAAAATATCTGAAGAATGATGATCTTTTTTATGCAGACCTCTCTGACACCATTGTTACCTGCTTAATCACATACTTCTCACCCTTGGTTCTCTCTCTTTCTCTTTTTTTATGTGTTTACAGATTGCAGTGGACAGGATGAACAGTTCTCGCTTGTTTTCACCATCGCCTCCTTTATGAACAATTTCCTGACGCTGCCCAATGGTTTCCTCTTCGACCAGTTTGGAACCACAGTGGCTCGGCTCTTTGGAATGTGAGTCCCACAACAACAACAGCAACAACAACAACAATCTTAATGACTTAATAAGAGGAAACGGTCTGTGGAGTTAAAAGATTTTCTATGTAATTTCTCACAAAGGAAAGTTAGCCAATAGACAATAACACTCCCAGGCAGGTCGTAAAGACGAATGAATTGATAACCATTAACTAAAGAATGAGAAGAAGTTGTTCATTTGTGTGCATTCTGCAACAAGTGCAAGGTGCAGCGAATGCCTTTTCCTAGTAGGTTGCTCTATATGTGCACTGACTAGAGGTGTGATGGTTGATTTTCTTTAGCATTGTCTAATTCTGTATCATCAAAAAGCACATTCTGCCCATGATTAGGGCTGATTTAAGGTTGATTTGATTCATTCTGACACTTCAAAAGAATGTAGGTGCTCTCCAAGTCAAGTCAGTCAACTGACTAAAATGGCACAGTCAACAATAATTAAACACCAAGTCACAACAGAGAGTGCTTTTCACAGAGCAGAGAAATTCAGTCAAAGACGCTCAAAGCACTTAAACGCAATATTTGTCTATTCTAATCTGTTCAGACTTGAGTGATGCAGTTTACTTACAACATGGAAATTATGTTTTTGAACATGTAGTACTGACATATGGCACAATGACACACATGTGACTTCAAAAAGGTGACCACAAATTGCATCCATAAGATAAAGTTTAACATAAAAAGCAAGAAAGTGTGTTGAATACATCGCTAGTTTTTGCATCAAAAGTTTTTATGCCAGAAGCGGAAAGCTCAGAAGCTCCTTTTTGAGAATTGTTTGTGTTTGTCAGAGGTTGCTCAGCCAAAAGTTTTTTGTTGTTGTTCCAGCAATAACACTAAACATAGCACAGAGTCTTGCACAGCTGGCAGCCACAGCGGCCTTCTGTTTTTACAAAACCAAACACAGTCTCACTAGAGACAGATGGGCTTCTGTCCTCTTCATCTCCCTGCATGGCTCCCTCAGGCTCTCTCTGCCTGTGGTGGCTAAGCTAACGCGACTGTGCAAAGAGCTAATTTGCTGTAATTTCAGTCTGTGTCCAGTATTTCCCTCTGAAGGGTTCCCAAATCAGTTTGCTTACAATAGCAGCTCACGTGGAGACAGAGACAGGGAAGGAGATTTTATTGTTGGTGTGCATGTGGATAAATATGCTGCACATGCTCTTGTGAAGAAAAAGTGACAGGTTGGATAACTAGAAAAGTGAGAAGGGAGGGAGCAGCACACGAGGAGGTTAGAGTAGCTCACATGTTGGATGTTTTACATCTGTGGTCTCCACACGGCAACAGACACACAAGCGGAGATGCTGCATGCATACCGAAGCCATGCATACCAAAGCCCAGTCAGCAATGCAGAAAGCAGAGAAAATGATTTATGAGAAAAGGGAGCAAGTGAGGAAAACAAGCAGTCATGGACAGCCTTTACAAAGCTGAAACTGGAGAAAGAGTAGAAGCAAGAAAATGAGTAAGAAACAGAAAGGTCAGGGGTATTAATCACCAGAGGGTGGAGGAATGCAGGAAAAAATGTATCTTGGTGCAGATGTTCAGATCCTTACCTAAGAAGTCCTCCCCACCGCCTCAGAGTAAGTATCTATCACATAATGAAACACTAAGCGTACATGCCTGCTCAGTTTATTGTCCGAGATATATCTAAATCCACAATAACAAAACTGGCACTTAAGCCGTCCATATGTTTCCACTCAAAGAGGGTGGAGGGAAAATAAAAGGTCAAGGAATGCAAATAGTTGGACAAGAGGCGGTAATGAAGCTGAGAATGGATCCAAGAAAAGGAAATTTAAGTCAGCCAAAAGTTCTCCGAACAGCAGCAGAATAGCATGTGTTTACTGGAACATTTTTCTGTCAGATGTTATCGTTTTCTTTTAATTGCAGAAAGTGGATTTTTATTCATTTTAAGATTTTCCAATCTCACATTCTTTGTTTTGTAAGATCTTGAAAGCTTCCATTATGCCAATAAAATGACTCAATAATGCTGGATTTTCTCCTCCCCACCAGATTTCTTTACACAATGGGTACCTTGATGGTGGCTTTCTCCACTCCAGGTGAAAAACACTCCTTCGTCTCTTTGTTTCTTGCTCTCTCAAGCTTTTGTCTTTCAAAGAAACACTGACAAGAAGTAAGGTGTCACAGTTGCAGATGCTCATTCTTCACATTTTTTCTTATCAGCTTTGTCGAACCTGCTCTTCCCAGCTCTCTCGCTCCTGGCAGTGGGCGGCATCTTGTTTCTAATCACCAACATGCAGGTACTGAACTAATCAAAGATCACTGTCTGATTATTATTATTATTATTATTGATTATTATTATTGGTGCTGACACAGGTTGACGTCTTCAGATTGCTTTTTTTTTTGTCCAACCGAGAGTCTGAAACCCCAAACTATTTAATTTACAGTGATGTAAAACAGGGAAAAGCACACATGAGATGCTGGATCTAAAGAATGTTTCATATTTTTGCTAAAAAGAGAAAAAAAAAAAAAGACTTAAGCATTGAGTCAAATCACCTTGAATTCACATTTTTCACAGTCAGTGGATGGCTGATATTTGCTCTAAAATTGCTGCAAGGGAAAATTAAAAAGAGAAATTCAAATTTGTCTCTTGAATAATGTCTTGTCAGGCTGTTTCTTCATGTAAAGAACATTTCAAGTTTGGTGATATAGCTCTGTCACTGGTGTATCACCTGACAGGAAAGACATTTGATCAGGAAGCACTAGCTCTAACCCGTCCCATGACGTATGTTTGAGGGAATCTGACTGTGAAACCCGGTCGTTGGACTTCATGATGTTCAACATTCAGGTCTGCCCTCAGGTCGCCAGTAAACAGGAACACAGACAAAAGAGTCTGCCGTCAGTGCACTTAGTGCAGAGAAAGAAAGCCTCGCAGGCACTTAATGCAGCATTCATCTGTTTTCATTCCAATTTCTCTCGTAAAGGTGGGAAACCTGTTCGGCTCGCATCGCTCCACCATCATTACTCTCTACAACGGCGCCTTTGACTCTTCCTCTGCACTCTTCTTTGTCATCAAAGTGAGAAACAACCACACGCTGCTCTCATGAATGAAACCTACAGGATATGTCTCGTGTCCTGACAATGATGTTCACCCTGTCTTGTCTTCTCCTGCAGTTGCTATATGAGTCTGGCGTCTCTCTCCGCGCCTCCTTCCTCGTCCTGTCCGCCTGCAGCGTCATTCACCTGCTCAGGACTTTCTTCCTGCTTCCCAGAAAATTCATTCCCTACCCGCTGCCTGACCACTACACATACGGGTACGAACCCTCAGGAAACAAATGCAGACACTAACACCTCATGCATGCTTCAGGGATACATCAAGTGTAAATCAGGCTTATTTATCTATTTCTTTATCTGTGTGTGTTTCAAATATTTACCCATTTTTGTACTGACTGTGACCTTTGACCTTTGTCAGGATACTTGGTAAATCAAAGACAGTGAGATCAGAGCAGACAACAGCGAATGGTGACACACAGAGGACGATAGAGGAAGCGCCACTGGACAAGGACGTCCCCGTCAAACAAGGTGTGTGTGTGTGTGTGTACAGCTGCAAGCTTGTGCAGTTTACTGCGGCACAGATTAACACAGAGTAAGATAGAACAGAGTCCTGTTTCTCCACCATCATGTTTCCTCTTTGTTCTCTCCTCATCTTCATTCATGTCTGTGGTCTTTCTTCGTCCCTCTCAGAGAAGAGTTTCCGTGAGTGTTTTCTATCCAGGTTCTTTTTCTGCCACCTGCTTTGGCTGTCGGTGATGCAGCTCAGACATTACCTCTTCATTGGCACCCTCAACCCCATGCTGCAGCGGCTGACGGCGGGAGAGCCTACGCTGGGTAAACACACAGCACACTGCATCATGTTTGTTGCTGTCTTAGCAAAGATGGATGTTTATGCAAACCTTCCTCATTTGGGAAACTTTCATTATTCTCCCCCTAAGCAAAGCAAGATTCGTGATTATGTCAACTAAGATGACTGAAGTAGTGTATGAGCAGGAAGCTGCTGCAGAGGTGATGGGATTAATAGCTGAAAATCCTTACTTGTTTACCTAAAGAGTTGACTTCTGGCTGCCTTTGTGATCTGTTATCTTCTGACAGAGTCTTTTTTTTCCTCTAACCATATTCCCCTTGCTCGTGTGTCCCTTCAGTGAGCCAGTACATCAATGCCTTTGCTATAACACAGCTGTGTGGTGTGCTGTGCGCTCCGTGGAACGGCCTCATCATGGACAGAAACAAGGGCAAACCTCGTACTGCAGGTAACACACTTAAAGTGATGAGCCCAACAGGCCACAGACATGGAAGAACCTCATGGTCCACAGACCAGTAATGAGCTATCTGTAATAGACCAGTAATAAGAAGAAATAAAAGCCTGCAGACCTGAAACGTCATCATTTTTTCCTCTTTGGAAAAGCAAGTGTGTGTGTTTTCATTTGTGTGTGTGTCTGTTTGCAGGAGAGAGTGAACAGGAGGCAGACTTGCGGGCCTCGGTGCTTTCTCTCTTCCTGACAGCACTGCAGTGTGTGCTGTTCTCAATTTGCGCCTCCACCCAATTCCTGCCGCTTCAGTACGTCACCTTCATCCTGCAGGTGATCAACCGCTCCTTCCTCTACGGCGGCAATGCAGCCTTCATCAGTGTGGCGTGAGTATCAAACACACACATGCAAACACCTCTTTTATAAGTTCACATACACAAACACTCACCAGAAACACAACTGCAGAAATCACTTTGTTTTGTATGTAAAACCTCAATTTCGAGCTTTTGGGCTATTTTGCTTCCATAATATGTTTTTTTTTCAGACTAGTAGAAAGAAAAACTCCAAAATACACAGTTAGGTGTTCATTTAAGTTCAGATTTCTGTTCTGAAAATATGTTCAAATTAGCAAACATATATGTATATTCATTTCTGCTTGTCTATGCTCAACGTCTTTTTTGCCACTTCTCCTTTCCTTTTGGTGTGTGTGTGTGTGTGTGTGTGTGTGTGTGTGTGTGTGTGTGTGTGTGTGTGTGTGTGTGTGTGTGTGTGTGTGTGTGTGTGTGTGTGTGTGTGTGTGCGTGTAGTTTCCCATCATGCCACTTTGGGAAGCTGTATGGTATGGTCATGGCTCTGTCTGCAGTGTTTTCTTTGATGCAGTATCCCTGCTTTGCCCTGGTGAAAGGACCTCTGCATGGAGACCCTTTATATGTGAGTACATGACATATCATTGATAAAATCCCACAGACACTGCGCTCACTGCGGTTCTTCTCCTCCTGTTGTCTATGAACTCTCCTCTCACTGCTTCCTCCTCTCTCCCCTCGTGTGGATGCAGGTGAACGTCGGTTTGACGCTGCTCAGCCTGCTCGCCTTCATCCATCCCCTCTCTGTCTACCTGCACTGTCGACGTCTCGCCTCCCAGCGAGCCAAGAGCAAAGCCTCCTCATAGAGTCTGCAACACGAGAGCAGCGACGCACACCTAAAATTCATTGTTACACTGTTACCTCTTCAGTTTGTTTGTATGGCTGTGCTGTGCTTGTAAATGCATCTCAGATTGTGGTGAAGTGTGGTTGCGGATACAGTCACAGTCTCTTGGAGCATGTTCACAGCCATATTGGATGTACCCAGAAAATAACCCCAATTCCAAAAAAAGTTTGGATGCTGTGTCAAACAGAAATAAAAATTAATTATGTGGGAACTGAGTTTCATGGCAACGGTTTTAGTGTTCCTGAGCTCATGTATTAATGTCCTTCATACAATCATGTGTTCACAAAGTGGTCAACCTCGCTTCATCTTTGCTTGTGAACGACTTGTTTGAAGCACCTTCCTGGCATCCAATTCAGAATAAGCATATATTTACAAAAATCAATGAAGTTGATGAGGTCAGACATTAGATCATTTGAGCATATGTCAAAAAGGATTAGCATCTCAACTTTTTTGAAATCGGGGTTGTACAATCACTGTGCTTTTGGAAAACCTCTCAGCTTTGTCTGTTTACATTTCAAATCCCTGGTGCTGACTGTGACATGTCTCATGTTACTTGTTTCATGCAAGCCTATGTATTCTTGCCATTTTTTATATTCTGTGTAAGACTAGCCACCTCTAACACCATTGTTATAGTGGCTTCAGAGTGCTAAAACATAACGCACTTTACTTAAAAAAAAACTGAGAACAGTACAGATTTTATTCATATCAGTGTGGACCTCTTCAAGTTATCTCTCCATATACATATTTTTCTATTTTTTAACAGAGTTTAGGACCAACAATGTTGAGTGTAGTGACTGACTACATGAGGGACGATTAGGAGTCAGGATTTACTTGGACTGATCAGTGATGTGCATAGTGTAAAGTAGAGATGAACTCAGGCTCATTGTTTTGGATAGAAACTGCTCCGTAAAGCCCCTCTGTGAGGATAAAGTTCCCGTTTGCTTTTGAATATGACACTGATGTCTCTGCACTGGTTGCTTTGCCATGTCAGTTCATTCAGATGCATCCAGCAGAGCAGGACACCAAGCTCTGCCACCTGCTGGCCTCTTAGTTCAGCTGTTAGTTACTGACGTCACCACTGAGCCAAACAGTTCAGTAACATGAGCTCATTTTATGTGTCTGTGTAGTTCAGAAAAAGAATTTGGTGACGTGAATGATTTTAATGAAACTGTGCATTAAGTAATGGTATGGAAACCTTTACAAAGGGAAATATGCATTTCTTATTAGTATGTTGATGTTCCAGAAGGACTCTGTATTTTCCTGCAGTGCCAAATGGTGATAACGTTGTTGAAATTATACAGTAAATATGCAAACTCTTCATTGTGCTGCACCAAATGAAACGTGCCTTTTGATATGAACTGTAGTCGTGTATTAAAGGGAATTATTACCTTTTGATATTTACTTTTGGCCAAATAAATGTTACAGTTTTCAACTGTTTTGAGAGAAACTGTGTACTTGCAGGTACCTGCCTATTACAGATGGTGTGGAAAATGTAATTTTAATATATTAAGATGATATTTTAAAAACACAGTGAATTAAACAGCTACAGCCCAGTGTTGTACACTTTGACATACAGAATATCCAATTATATTAACATAACCATTGATATTGAAAGGCTCAACCATGAATTCCCCATTTTTCTTGCATTGTTTACTGAGTACTTTTGATTGATTAGTGTATTTAATGTAACGTCAACTGCACATGGTCTTATTGTCAAGTGCAAAATGTAGCATAAGTATTTGTTTTGCATGTAAAGCAGCAATTAAACTGTTATCTTTTGTAAGCTCTGTATTACATCTGGATAGACCCTCATCAAGTTTTAAAACTACTAGGACGAGACAGGAGTCGGGAAGCCAGGCAAGCAGATAAGAAAAAAGATTATTAAAAAACACTTAAAGCTGCAGTAGGTAACTTGAATAAAAGTACATTTTTGTCATATTTGCTAAACCTGTCCCAATGCCCAGACAGCAGTACATTAAACATGTAATCTGGGGGGGTTGGGGGGGTGGGGGGGTGTCCCACCTACTGCTCCTACTGCGATTTGCAAGAATCCACTGCGCCCAGCACAAAACAACCAATCACAGCCAGACGAGCGTCTGAGGGAGTGTCTGACATCTGTCAATCACTACTCACACACACTGCGAACTGCCGCCTCCCTCGCTCAAACACCTCTGTGAGCAGTGTCAGAGGGCTAGTGAAAGCTATAGCGGAGCAACAGCCACCCACAAAGGAGAAACTGCCCGTACCGCCGCTGCCAGCAGCAGCATATATAGCTAAGACAACAAATAACCATAGAGCTTATATGGTGACTAACACTCTGCAGCGTGTACAATATGTTAGCGACTGTGATGTAGCAGCTGGTCAGAGTTAGCTTGTGTCTAGTGCTAAGGCTAACGTTACTGGTTGTCACGGTAGCCATGCAGACGCCACAGGGAGGAGGGGCTTGGAGGCAGGGCATGAGTGCAGGGGGAGTTACGTGGAACTTGTGTTGTTTTCAGGCTAAGTTTGCTCTCTTCTCGATCTTACCTGCTGCAGCTTTAAGTTGTTTATTCGGTAGTCTCAGTCATTACCATTCGGATAAACAGACAGTTCAGTTAATACTGGATGGAAAGCCGATCCCTAAATACTGCAGCAGCAGGTGAGTCTTGATTGCATGATTAGGAGCAGGTGTGCTCAGGATAGGAGGCCAGACCAGACCTGCCCACCACACCCTGCAGTTAAAACATACACACACAGCAGACAGGTGAGAGACATGCAGAAGACGAGGGGGGAAGAGGGGAAAGTCAGTCTGAAAAAATAACAATGGTAATGACTTGTCAATCACGAGGGAGCCATGCCCCAAAAGCACTGTCTTTATTGTTTATTTTACTCTAAATGGGGCCATAATTTACTAAATGAACATCATGCTGTGTTGGAAGACATGGGCATTTACCAGGCAAAGACAGGCTCTATCAAAAGATGCTGTTGAGTTGCGTTATGGGAAATTTGAGGGTCAGGATATTTTAGCCTCTTCTGCACAGATTTTTACCAGTATTTTTCAAAATCTGTCTGTCACAAGTCCAACAATTGAATGGAATTTCAATGCTAAACTGGAGCGGTAACCCTTCAAAATGTATTAAGACATTTCAGGTGTTTATGTTTATTGACTGGTTGATTTTTAGTGACTCGAGTGTATCAGGAGTGCCATGCAAAATCAGTGCATAAAGATCTGATTCAAGCCTCAGCCTTCACAGTTGCCTCTGAGGACAGTCTGGCGTCCTCAGTCATACTGAGAGTCTTGGCAGTCTGGAAAAGAGTTGCCATGTTGTTACAGATTTCACATGGGTCAGAACTGTCTGGGTGGGGGTGGGGGGTTCTGGCAGGGTTTAAACCTGAAATAACAGGGACACTCCCCCACACCAGCCTCTGTCAAGTTCTCTGTGCACCTGCTATCTGAACCCAGCAAACCCTTGGTGAAACTCCCCAGAGTCTGTCACATCGTGTGTGTGTGTGTGTGTGTTTGTGTGTGTGCATGTGCGTTTGTGTGTGTGTGTGTGTGTGTGTGTGTGTGTGTGTGTGTGACAGGTTCTTCCCTTGCATCTGCGTCATCGATGATCACAACCGCAGTGTCTCGACGATTTAATACAGAGCGCATAAACAAGTGTATGGCAGCAATAAGAGTGAAGGCGTAAGGAGTGGAGGATAAAAATAAGCCAGTCTGTTAATGAGGCAAGTTGTTGTGCGTTGTTTTGTTTGCGTTTAGTTTTTTTTTAAATCAGACTGAATCCATCGCAGGAGCCGAGGATGTCTTTATGACACATTGATTTGACAGGCTTACTCAAAGTGTGCCAGCTAATTCGTGTCTGTTCTCTTTGATTGGAGTGAAAGGAGAAAAACTGTAGTGGCCTCAGTTTACCAGCCTTAGCATGCTGTTTTCCATCTGCTGCGGGGAGTTGGAGGGAAAGCAAAAGATGTGAGTTTAACTCATGAGCACCTAAACATGGCTCAAAACTAATGAACACGGGGACTTTTATGATTCTGTTGACTGTAATTAAGAATGAGAAATTAATTACTTTATATGGGCAAGTAGTATGGACAATAGTTTTGAGGTATTTGTACTTTTACGCGCGTTTTCCAGTTTTATCGACTTTCACTTCATATTTTTACTTCACAACATTTATTACACAGCTAAAGCAACTTATTTTTCACATCTTTCCTTTGCCAACAAAACACGAGATCTTGTGAAATATTTGTTATAAACTATCCAACAACCACATAATATGATGTTAATCTAATGCTCACAGGGGCATTTTGCTGCATAAAGAGTAGTTTTAATTCTGATGATTTAATGTTACAACCTGAGCTTTTCTAGGACTGTTGTTTGCTTCCTAATTTGTGTCAACAGGTTGACCTTTTCCTGTTTCCACAAGATAATGTGCCTGTGGACAAAGCAAGGCCCGTAAAGAAAAGGCTTTCCTCGGTTTGGTGCGGAAGAACTTGACAGGTCTGCTCAGAGGCCAGACCTCAGTCCAGTCAGTCTTACTGTTGGTCTACAAAGCATTAAATGGTCTAGGACCAAAATATATTCTAGATTTATTAACTCCATATGCGGTATCCAGACCCCTCAGGTCATCAGGGACAGGTCTATTGTGTGTTCCCAGAATGAGAACCAAACAAAGTGAAGCAGCTTTCAGTTATTATGCTCCTCACCTGTGGAACTTTCTCCCTGCACACCTGAGGTCTGCACCAAGTGTCAGCTCATTTAAATCAGGGTTGAAAACATTATTATTTGCTACAGCTTTTACTTAAAGTAAATGTATTTGCTCAATGGTTTTAATCATTCTAAATGCTAAATTATTGTCTTTTACTAGCTTCTGTTTTTAATTTTCCTTTAATTGTATTTTATTTTTCTATTCTCTTCCACTCTCTTTCTTTCTTTCTTTCTTTGAAATGTGTGATTTTAATGTATTTTTATGCTTCTGTAAAGCACTTTGAATTGCCTAGTGTATGAATTGTGCTATACAAATAAATTCTGCCTTGCCTTGTCAGTCAAACATGGGGTGAACTGGAACACTGGTTGTGAGGATTTTATCAGAGAACAGTGTTGGACCTCACTAAACCTCTTGTGGCTGAAAGGGAGTCAAATCCCAGAAACAAGAAAGCCTTCACAGAGAAGTAGAGGCTGTTATAGCTACATATTAATGCCCATATTAATACCAACATATTTATTTTCTAGAGTTTTTCCTTGTTTAAATCAAGTGCTTGTGGGAATATAACATGAGGCTTTGAGGCAAATTGACGACTTATCAAATAAAATGTGCTTGAATGAGAAGTCCAGCAATCTTACATGATATCATGTTTTGGTGTCTGCATATTTTTGGCCACATAGTGTATCTTTATGTCACTTTTTGTCCGCCTCTCTGTGGCTGCTTATGTTAATACAGACACACACACACACACCACACACTCACGATCAGCTTCTTTTATTCTGTGTTTGAAAAAAACAAAGTTAAATGGGATTTCAGATGTGATTTTAATTTGTATTTTTTTTAAAAAGAGGATGAAAAAAGAAAAATAATAAGAGTCTACTTTATTGAAAAATTACCCATGTACAATAACGAATAAATTCTGACACCCACATTACCTTCATCTACAATTTTAAGGGCCTTTAAAAACCTGAACAGGCGTATATTTAAATTGTTTGCAAATATGAGCTTCACACAATGAGGCTTCTCTTCTGACACCACCACTAAATATCAAATGATTCATTATCTTGTTAACAAAGTCTTGTCAGACCTTTACTGTCCCAAATGACACCCACATTGTGTCTGATTCATACACTGGTACACATTTTGATCTCATGCTGCATTTCATAGCTTAGATTTGAAGAATGAAGAATAACTTTGCCATTTAATGAACATTAACTCTCGGCCTGAACAACCACGCACTGTTTCACCATGCAGTAGCATATCAGGTGATATACACGTGCTCTGGTTCACGTGAGGATCTCAGCTGGGCGATTTGTGATGCTGCCCAGGCTCTCTGAGGAAGACTATAAAAAAAAACCCCAACTTAAACACATCAAGAAAACTGAAGAAACTCTTAGAGAGTCTATTTGAGACAGAGATCCATGTGTCAAAAACCAATCAACACCCAAACTTTGGTCCGCTCTCTCGACAGATGTCCCTGATGTAGCCTACCCAGTGGGCAGAAACACACTCTCTGTCCACACACGAGGTCTTCAGCACTGTTTTGTGAGTGTCTTTCAGTGTGTGTTGTGGGGGTTATAAACAAAGTAAGCAACACATTTTTTTTAGGATCAGAACAGATCCTTTGAACATGTTGTGTTTACACCAGTTCAAATGCCAGTGTGCCCATGAATCACTTTGACACAGCAGGGTAGTGAGAAAATATAAGGGATGGGATCTGGGAGTGGAGATGTGTCTGTGTGTGTGTTACATGTATTTATGCATTTTCCCCTGCTTCCATTACACACACACTCACACATATGTTTCCATAACTTCTGGGTATATTACATAGACTTACATGCCATTCTGGAGACTTATGATTTGGTTTATGTCCCTATTAGGAGGGTGAGTCCCCACAATATGTGTAGATTTATGTCCCCCAAAAAGTGTGTGTGTGTGTGTGTGTGTGTGTGTGTGTGTGTGTGTGTGTGTGTGTGTGAGTGTAATAAGTAATACACACAGAATACGCACAGAAACGTGCGCACATACACACATACACACACTCCCACAGCCTCCCTGAAGATAGAGTCTGGTTGGTGAGATGGCTGCCTCCCCCAGTTCTCCCGGGGCCAAGAAGAGTGTGAATACTCTCTCTCTCTCTCTCTCTCTCTCTCTCTCTCTCTCTCTCTCTCTCTCTCTCTCTCTCTCTCTCTCACACACACACACACACACACACATACACACACACACACACACACACACACACACACACACACACACACACACACACCGTGGAGGCTGCTAATGCCTAATTGTTAAGCTGTCTGCCTCCCCAAATTACTACACCACGGCCAAGAAACAGCGTGATTCCACACGCGCAATTTATGCGCCGCGGTGCGTTCACAGCTCGGAGTTGCATATGACCTTTCGTGGAGCAGCTTTTTGGTGAGTGTGTGTTCACTTGGGAACAGATGATGTGCATCATGGCGGACCTGGCCTTGACCTGTGCCATGACGGGAAGACTCAGCAGTGAGTAAACGCGGCCCACCCCTAGCCTGACATTTCACATGCACAAGACCTCCGAGTTCCGTCCCACGTCCCGCCTCCATGCTGCACCGCACCTTCTCCAGCAAACCGTTTGCGCCCCAGCCTTTGGACACAAACTGTGTCTGTCAGCATCCTCGGTCACATCCTCCGTGAAATTTGCCTCTGACCATTACAGCATTTACAGTAAAACATTGAACAAATAAACCTTGAATTTCATTGCTTTGATGGAACAAATTGAAAGGAGTTGGATGCATTTGGATGTACAGTGTCTGTTGTCCTCGAGAAATATGTTAGTGGAATGTCATCTCTCCTACTGAGTCCATATGCTGCTGCGTTGGATCATTTCGCTCCACCGCTGGGTTTCCCTTACATGTTCATCTGCTGCTCTGAAGGCGGCTGTCGGCTTCTTTCCAAACTGGCCTACACTAAATGAGGCAGATTTATATATTTATTTATTTTAGCTTTAATGCCAAATGAGTTTTCCCACCTCCTGTCCTCCTCCGACCCCCTCGTGAGCGCATGTGCCACGGTGGAGCCACACAAACACAAACACTCTTGATAACCTGTTGCATTGAATATTCGTACCTTTCCCCAGAAACTCATAGTTTGTTGCCATCAAAAACCTCCATCCTTCCTCTGCTGTTCATTATAAGCCCACCCACACTGTGCTTTGTCTTAAATGATGAAAAAATGAGTGAGTGAATGATGAGTTACTTTATCAGACCACTAGAAGAATGGACATATCTAGTATGCTCTTCTCCTGTTCAGGAAACGAAGAATACTTGTAAAATGCCATCTTTTATGGTGCCTTCAATTGCCTCATCATTATGAGTAATTATTAATGACAATCTTACCACTGACAGACAGTGACGCGTTACTTTTTTAGGTAACTCCACGGTAAAGTCAAAACCCGCCCTGCCGCTGCCTTTCTTGTCGCTTCCTCCGGTGACTGTCACCCCTCCTCCCGGGCTGACGTAGAGAGGATCCTCCGCTGCCCACGGTTGTGGGCGACGAACCGGCCGCGAGTATAAATTGCTTCCAGGGACTCCATCCCGTCACTGCTTGAAGCCGCAGCGACTCGGTCACCAGAGCTGAACCTCAGCAGAGATAGCAGCAAGCAGGCACTTCCTCGCCGCGCAGGCTAACTCGCTTTCGGCTTTGGTTCGAGATGGAGACTCGTTGGTCCGTGAAGCGCTCCAGCGCCCACAACTTTAAGAGTGAGTACTTCCCATTGCATGCACTGAAGTGTTTGTTTGCAGATGCATCTCTGTGATACAGATGGCTCATTGCAGAGTTGTTGTTGTTGTTGTAAGTTGTTGCAGACTCACTGATGTTTACTTCTTAAGATTTAAATAAGTGAGGAATGGACCAATTTTACACTTTGATATCGCATTAATATTTCCATGTAACAGCTGAATTTCTTTGATTTTGTTATACTTTTACGCACTGCAAAGTTGCATTTATTCAATAGTAAATTGATGGATATTGTGTATTCAATATCCTTTTACGTTTAAATCGTGTATGTCATTTATGGATGTTTGACATTTAGAAGAATGCATCATGAAATGGGGCATTTTTGCGCAATGATTTGGCAGCAAAATCTCTAGAGGAAATCTAATTTATGTTAATTTATGTGTTATCGTCATTATGTGAAAAGTAATTTACAATACGAAATCAAAGTTAGAAAATATGTTTTGGATTTTACCAAAAACATTTTTTTCATCCAATCTCCCCATATCTCTTTTACGCATGGAGGGATGCAAGTGCGATTTACTCAGGCATAATCCTGAACTTTATTCCTCACTCGAGAGAGGTGTCTTATTCTACTCAAAAGCTCCAGTTCTCCCTCAGCATCCAGCGCAGCTATTAGTCCGACTTGTTAATAGGTCAAGAGGTGAGCCTCTGGAAAATCTTGCGCACAGCAGATGAATGGGAAGTTCATTATTATTTTATGCACGTACTTTTCCCGCGGTGGCCACCTTTGTGCGCCGTTATCCGAGCTGTGCCAAGAAGCTGTTGCAAAATTGATAAGAACCGAAACTGATCCGGGTCTGGTAACCGGTTTTACGCATGCCCTCTGTGTGGCGAACCTCTCAACGGAAACATCCTTTTGATTCCTGAGAACTAGGAAACCAGGTTAATTTAATGCAGAGTGCACGTGTGATGCACGTTTTTGTCTCTTAAAGGTCTTTAGTAAATTTGTGATAGGTTCTTTTGTTCTCAACTACTGATATCCATAGTTATGTAACCTTGTCACAACACCCATGGAGCCCTATGTAAAGTGATCAGGTGGAAATGAATGGGTGAATGATTTCTGTAATGTAATCTGCTGAATTATATATGAACCCCAAAGTTCTGGGAGCCATCAGCAAGTCACGGGTGAGAGCACGGCAGTGCTAAAGAGAATCACTGACCACAGCAACAGGTCTGACAGACAGACAGCGAAGAAAGTCTGGCGCCAAAGGTTGAAACTAACCTCTCTTTCATTGTCCGTCTCCCTGTCACACAAACACACAATCTGCACATTTTCCAAACCAGCACCAACTGCCATAACAATGGCTCTTTGCTACAAACCTGAAATTTTTTCCCCGTCACATGAGAGTGAATCTCCTCTGCCTCTGTGTCCCTCTCCAGGTGGACTCTGTCTATGGCTGATTCTGTGGCTGGTGGTGATGAAGCCAGGTGGGGTAGGAGCATGCCCCAGGCTGTGTGTGTGTTACCCCACGCCCATGACTGTCAGCTGCCAGTCCCAGAACCTCACCATAGTGCCGGCCGGTGTACCATATGACTCACAACGTGTTTTCCTGCAGAACAACCGCATCACAGAGCTTCGCGCAGACTCTTTTGGCTTCGAGACGCAGGTAAAAATGGCAACTGCGTATTTTTGCATCTGTGAATTATCCAGCAATATTTACAGGCATTCTCAATAGTGTTTTTTTTTTCTCCCTTCTCATCCCATTATTTTTTTGTTAATTCTGTGTAGGTGCTTTGGCTGTATGCAAACAACATCACATGGATTGAGGCCGGAGCCTTCAGTAACCTCAGGGTGCTGGAGGAGCTCGATCTGGGTGATAACCCGTTGCAGCGTCTGGAAGGTGGAGCCTTCAGGGGCTTGGAGAAGCTGCAGAGCCTGCACATGCATCGCTGCAAGCTGGCCGCTCTCCCCCATGACCTCTTCCACAAGTTGTACAGCCTGCAGTTCCTCTACCTGCAGGTAAATCCAACATGCACAGACACATACCTAAACACAAACACATAAAAAGATACACATTTGATAGTCGTGCATGAGTATGTACACATGATGCTTGCAGGATTACACACTTGTGTTGGAGGACAGTTGCCAAGTTGCAGGCTGCACACCCACACAGGCACTTTCGAAGTGTGCAAATTTAAGGATTAAGTCAGTTCATTGAGTTGCACACAGCACACAGTCACAAAAATACAAGCTATGAATATATAAAAGCAAATATTAAAAGACTTGTAAGATCGAGAAAGCAACACACCTCAGCAGGAACAATTAGCCCCATTAAACAGTGGAACAGCAAAATTCTCATTTCTGTTGCCATCAAAATATTAATGATATTAATGATTATTCTCACGTTGATTGCAGTGAAGAGATTACACAGAATGAGCAAAGATAGTGGCAGCCAAATCCTCCTTGCATGTAAATGAGTGCATAACACACAAAAGGCAGCCTGTACCCACACATTTGCTCTCAGCAGCAGTTCTAGCTGCGAGTCATATGAAACAAAATGATTATACATAACTCTGGGAACAAGATAAAGGCCAGTCTTGCCAGTGGATAGAATAAAAGATGACTAAGACATATTCCTTCTTTAAGCAAACCTACAACCAAATGACTGAAAAATGATGAAACCCAGAGGCAGTATAACATTTCACCTAAATGTGAGGCAATAATACAGTGCCATTTGAATTTGGGTGAATACTCTTTCGTTCAGAATAAGAACTGGGAAAAGTCATATAGACAGGACTGTAGAATCATATAGCTGTGAAGCACAAAAGTGAAATTTCCAATTTTGCCACACATTTTCAATGCTTACCATAATAATTTGGATTTTTGGGCAGCTGACTGTGAGATCTCAGCTGCTGCTGAATGCAACAGTTTAATCAGACAGTAAATCGCTGCCAAGGTGGCCTTTTCAGGGAATAAAAAATCTCTCCTACATGCACACGTGGTTTCAGGTGGCAGAGGTCACTTCTGATCACTGTAAAGCTACTCTGAAAGAGAACACTGTCAATACTGTATATGGTTATTTCAGAGGAAGTGAGTCTTTCCTCCCTTTACATTAATATCACTGCCTGAAACAGACATATTGGACTCTTCTTACATGTCACATACACCCAAAAGATAATAATCCATTCTAGATTTATGGCTGATCTTCACATATTAAAATGTGTATTTATTGGGCAACTGAAAGGTTGCCCAACAAGAGGTGCCATTCAACAGCCTTAATTTTCCCGTGTGTGTTTCCACAGCACTAAATCTTCTTGTATTTTGACTTTGCTCCAGGAGAATCAGCTCCACTTTCTGCAGGATGACCTGTTCTCCGATCTGGTCAACCTCACCCATCTCTTCCTGCATGGAAACCGCATCCGTGCCCTCTCTGAGAATGTGTTCAGAGGCCTGGTCAACCTGGACCGCCTCCTTATCCACGACAACCGCATCAGGCAGGTCAACCGCCGGGCTTTCCGTGACCTTGGCCGCATGACCATCCTCTACCTGTTCAACAACTCCCTGGCCGAGCTCCCGGGTCAGGCCATGAAAGATGCCCAAGGCATCCAGTTCCTCCGCCTCAATGGTAACCCCTGGTCCTGCGGATGTGAGGCTCGCCCCCTGTGGGAGTGGTTCCGAAAGGCCCGCATCTCCTCCTCTGAGCTCATGTGCACCTCCCCATCTCAACGTCGTGGCCAGGACCTCAGATTTCTCCGGGAGTTGGACTTCGCCCTCTGCCCTCTGCCTGACCCCGGCTCTCTGGCTGGAAGCACCACAACCACCTTCAGCACCAAGACCCGCTGGTGGTTCTCCAAGCACAAGCCCGCATCTTCATCCAAGGCATCATACCAGAAGAGCACAGAGACAGTGAAGGCCTTCCCCTTCTCTTCCGTCAAGCCGCAGTACATCCCCAAACCCCCCTCCGAAGCATTCTCCTCCAAATATGAACTATCGGAGCATGAGGTGGCACTCCCCAAGGTGGACCAAGAAGAATACTGGGCCAACTACGGTAACGAAGACTCCTCCATCCGCTGCTTCGAGCTGGAGTGCCCACCAGGCTATGACGATCCAGCATTCCCCTCATCCTCCTCCATACCCAACACCCCATCCCTCCTCCACCTCCTCTCCCTCTCCATCATCACACTCTCTCTCCATTTCCTTTTTGGCTGAACTCTTCTCTCCTCCGCACCCTTTTTTCTCCTCCGATCTCTCCCCTCCCTGCTCTTTCCAACTCTAACAATAACCTGGATCTTGATTCCTTTCAGTTACCTCTTCGACTTGCAGGGGGTGCTACACTGACACAGGAGACAGGCGAGGCAGCAGGCAGCTGTTTTGAGGACCAGATGTGAGTTGAGTTGAGCAGGACAGGATTTCAGTGCTGAAGTATCTGCTGCTTAATATTACAGGCTGTAAAAGGCAGAGATCAAAACACAGACTCTGACAGTACAAAGGCAGAAACCTACAACAGCACCATGAAATGACAGAGACACAACTCACAGACAGCTGGTGGTGTCTCCAGATGTTTTTTTATATATATATCACAGTTGTAAACAACGCAGGCGTTGTGACTTGCTGACAGTTATTTTCTATATCAGCTAGTGCTCACCATTCAATCACCTCTAACATCGACCCTCACTAATTTATTTCTTTCATCGGGAATAGTGGTGGTTAATGATGAGGCTAGCTAGCACTACCAGAAGTAGGAGAAATATGTGGACTTACACAGATAATGGGAGGATTGGGAGGAAAGAGAAGAAAAATAAAGACTGCAGGGACAGGTGAAAAAAATGTGTGCAGAGTGAGCTTTAGATACTTATCAAAAGGCAGAAAAAGGATGAGAGGATCAGTAGATGTGCAGCCAAGAGCGACTCTCCGCCCTCCACAGATTCAAAATCACGTGTGATCCCAGAGATGCCAGCAAACCACCACCCACACTTGTAGATATAATCACTGTACATACACATCTCAAAACTGCTGTGAATTTGAGACTAGGTGGATTTTTATTTTTCATTTTAGTACCATTTAGTGAACAGCAGGTCGTGGTGACAGAAGATGTGCTCAGATTGCAAACAAAAGAAATGTGGGAACTCCTTTTCACCCCTCATGTTTTCCTGTCTTGTCTCTTCCTCTCTCAGACCTTAGAGCTTATGGTCTGGATTTTGTTATTTGATTGTTTATTTTTTGAGGTGTGAGCGGGATTGGACCATTGTACACTTATAACCAAAGTCCTGAGAAGACCAGTTCGATGAGGTCTCTTATTGAAATGAGTGTCTGCGTGTATGTGCCTGTTTCTCTTTTTAAAAATGTCTGTTTGCTCGTCTGGCTTTCCAAACTGAAACACAATAAGGTAAAAACAACACCAGGGCTGAATCCTACACAGCTTTTTGTGTAGTTTGAAGCCACAGATCTTGTCCTGCAGGCTCCTTTTACATCACACTTTGACCTGCAATTTGTCTCCATCAGTGTGAACATGTGTGCATGTATGAGGATCTTTATTTCTTTTTAGCTGATTGAAAGTTGAAGAAGTCCTTTATGCACATCTTCAGGATGCAGAACTGTTTAGTTTCAGAAATGCATGGGAATCTGTGTTGATTTTATTTTATTTCTTTTCTATTTTCTGAACAGATTTGGTAAATCAAAGCTGTACTTTATTAGAAAAGATGAGATCAGCAATCACAATGCTAATACAACCAGTTTGTGATCTGCATTATTCATGGAGGCCATATGGTCCTTGTCAAGCCCATATGTTAATAAGTCCATGCTGTACCAATCTACCCCAACCATGACTGTGAGTTTCTGCATAGAACATGAAAGATACTGTGATGCTGTCAGGTTGTGCGTTTTTCAATGAAAAGTGTTTTGCTTTGTTAAAAAAAAATAAAGAAACAGTCAAACAGAAGTGTTTCACACTGTCTTTTGTTGCTAAGGATGCTGCAAAGGAATGTAAAAAAATGGGTAAATGGTAGTGAGCTAGCACATAAGCACAAACACAAAGGACACACATTATAATAGAAAGCTTGTCATAGTAATGAATTTAGTTTGAGTATCAAAGCATAAAGGTGATGGTGGTACAATGGTGCAATGATTCATTCATGGCATGAATCCAACCACAGGCAATATTTTACTTTCACAATAAAAGCACAGTAAAATAAGACAATTATAAGTATGACTATAGTCAGTATCACCAGTCTTTAATTTTTACATCTGATAGTTTTGCATCCTCCAGTCGACAGTCAGGAAAAGTTTGAGGGAATCACGTCATACAGCTCTTGTCAAACCTCTTTAAAGGGAGGATTGTTGTGTGTCTGTGTGTGGTGCGTGAGTGTGTGAAGTGTAAGAAATCCATGTGACAGTGGGAGTATGTTGGCTGTAGGTCACCAGTCTCTACTGTGTTCACTCCTCACCCCAGTCATTTTTCTCACTATGTGCAGAAGGCAGCTTTACTGGTCCGTATCATACAGAGGGATGGCTGATTGAGGTGGCAGTGTGTGGTGTGTTTTATGTGTGTGCGTGGGTTCAGGGGTAAAGAGTGGGGCAAACGCCAGGATGAAAATGTGATGATGTGTCCCGGAATCAACACACCCCCTCACCAGATTAATTCTCACCATGATAATGATGATGAGGGTGATGCATGCACTCATGCATGTGTTTGCAAGTGCAAGGACACATACGTTTACATGTGCACATACACACCAACACACGCAAACGATAAAGTTCAGAGATGGTTGGTTGAGCGGCCTTCTATTCTTTTTTGTCTTCCACCTCATAAATTATTCATCCCTTCCACACCTTACTTTGCTCTCACTTTTCCTTCTTCCTCTTTTCTCTATTTTTCTCCTCTGTGTGACGAAAGCTCCCTCACTGCCTCCAGTCACAGTTTACAAGAGATAAATCATCATCATCAGCCCACATACATTGCTGCACTGAACAGCTTTCTTTTCATTCCCTCTCCCCTACATTTTCTCTGTCAAATCCAACATGTACATTTTGACCACAAGGAGCTCTATTTAAACCGTACCAACACAGTGCCATAATCCATAGAAGGAAGTTCTGTAGGTCTATATAAAGATGGGTGTATCACCCTTGTTAATAAAACCAAGCAGGGTGTATTTAAATATAATAATGAGGTTTGGTTAGGTTATTGTCATGTGATTGGCTGCAGCAGCAACACGCTTTGCTGTCTCCCAATCTGGCAGTAAAATCTGCTATTTGTGTACATAACAAGGTCTCACTGTCACAGAGTCTCTGGTCATCAGTCATGCTAGTGGCTAGTGGTAACATGCTCACAGTGACAATGCTCACATGCAGATGCTAGCAGATAGCAGGTAGCCATTATGGTTGCCACATCACCATTTCCAGTTTAGCATTTTAGCATGCAAACACCAACAACCATAACCATAATAATCGCATTCATAATGATTCAGGGTTCATCTGAATTGTTGCAGTGCATCTTGAGGCGGACAGCTGCACCAAATTTCTCAGCAATCATCAGATATAAGCATAAAATAATCAATAAAAAGCACAAATGTGAACCTCATGGTGGTGCTAGAGGAAAAGTCAGAGGTTCACCAAAGTCAGTAGGATTCATTCGATGGGGACCATGAATGTATGTATGCATGATTTTGATCTATGCAATAGTTTTCGAGACATTTTAGTTTGCACCACAGTGGAAACTTTACACCAAGTGAACTACACCATTAGCATGGCTAAAAATATAGAACTGGACAGTCAATATCTTTACAAGTAATAACCACGAACATCAGCAAAACACTTGAATTAGAGAGAGAAAACAGAAACCAGTGAAAGACAAAAAGATTGTTGATTGTTGAAGAGTGCATAGACGGAAGTGTACACACAGATATTTAGAAAACATTAATCTCACATTTGTGGTTTATTAATCAAGGCACTATCTTGGACTTATTCCAGAAATCTATTAATGGTTTTGCACAAAGAGTTCTTCCTGTTCAGCCCTGCAGGCTTGATGATTTGGAGAAAGATACCAGTATCCCATGTGTCTGTGGTGGTTCTCATCTGTACACAGTAAGCTTTAATAATCAACCTTACATTTATGGTTCCATTTTGTTCTGTAAACGTTTGTTTTTTGTGTTCTGAAAATACAAAGAAGGTAACCTACCATGCAATGATTTCAACATTTTGTGACATGACATTTGTATCGTAATGTAGAGTAATCCAAGAGTGAAGTTATTCTTTGATGCCAAGGTATTCGTAATTGTAATTGTAACTGTAATTATATTTTATTTATTTATATTATATTAAACTTAAACATTTTGGGAAATACACTTTTTATTGACAGTGAGACATGAAGACTGATTCCCCTCATGCTGCTCTCAGCTAGTGGCCAGTTAGCTTAGCTTAGCACAAAGAGTGGAAACAGAAGGAAACAGCTACCCTTGTGCTAAAAAATAAATAAAAAATCCGCCTTCCAGCGTATCTAAAGCCCATTATTTAAGAGGTTTCTGAATCTTCTCTGATTATGTCACATTTGTCGACTTACCTGCTGCTCTCCCTCTCACCTCCTCAGCCAGCACTCACTATTCAACCATGCCCACCTGCTCAATCACCTGACACACACCTGGGACTCATCTCCAATCAGTGCAAGACTTAAGCAGCTCTCTCTCACGCCCTCATTTCCAGATTGTTATTTGCCTTCATGCAACACTGTCCAGCATTGTTCTTATTGCTTTCCTGGTATCAACCTTGCCTGTTCTCTGCACCTCTGGTAACTACCTTTGCCTTGTGTCTCTGACCACGTCTCTAGCCTTGCCCCTTTTGGATTCAAGATTCAGTGGAACTGTTCGCTGTTAAGTTTGCCAAACATTTCCTGGATCTGTTTTCACTCTGAATGGTGCGCCAAACAAAAACTCTTAGACTTCTGGTTTCAAGAGCTGCTAGCCTGTTAATTGCCTAATTATATTTCACCAAAGTCAGCCTTTGAAAAAGCTTTACATTTATGTAAAAAGACATTCAGTGTGGGTTCTAATTTCACAGAACTGTGCAGATGGCAGTAATGGATGACCGTGGACATCCCCTCTCATCTTTTCCTGCCAGTGTTAACCACCTCGAGAAATGCACATCAAAAACTTAAATCGTGACCAATATAATTACTCTCCCCTTACTTCCAAGTTGCTGTTTCATGGCAGAACTGTGGGCGTTTGCCCTCTGTGTGTGAAAGCAGCTGCCTGGGTGGTCATGGGACATATTTACAGTTTTTCCGGTGCAGGAACACAACCAGGTCATTAGCAGAGCACATTTCTCTGAAGTCGTCAGACTTTGATGATGTGCGCTTACAACACGCTGTGCCCACTCATTCTCTCCCAACTCTCCATCATACTTGTCTTGCCTCTGCCTTTCTTCCTCTCTTTTGTATGTTTGCCTGCCATTCATATGCTGTCACTCAGCCTTTGTCTGAACCCCTATCACTCCAGTACTTCTCTCTCACTGCCTGTCACACAGTCTCCCCCACATGGTTATGCTTGTCTTGGCCAAGCCTGCGTGTTGGCTCGTATGAATCGGCGTGTCTGTTTGCGTGTCACTGGCGTGTTCACTGACGTTCATCATCGCACGTCTTATTTGCAGAGGATGCACAGAGACTAGTACCCTGACGTCAGAGGGCCTGCGATGGAAACAAAGAGAAGAATAGGCTCAGAACCACAGTGAGACAATGCAGTGCTGCAGTCAATTTGGCATCCATAATTGATGAACATCATTTGCAGCACTGTTGCACTGACCAGCTCCCGTTGTTCAGCATGTGGGAACATGAGCCTGTGGGGCAGTGAACCTCTGCTCCTGACCACACGGAAGAGGAAGGAGGAAGAGCGAGGCAAAGCAGAGAGGTGAGGAGATCCTCTGACCGTCTGAATAAATCACTTTGGGTGGAAACACTGACTACTTTCACAGAAACAGACTATGAGATCATCCACTTAGCAATAATGAGCCCTCATTGCTTATAAACTGCTACCAAAATGTTAGCAGTGGGAAACCTTCAAGCTATTTACAAAATGATAAAAATAAAAAAAAACTTGAGAAGCAAGAGAATTTGCAAAAGAGCAAAAGAGATTGCTTTGAACTCATACAGTAAAAGCTGGAGACTCGAACCACAGAGATTCATGCAAGTCAAGTAAATAAACAAAATTGGAGCTGCATACACAAAGAACTGATTACAGTGAAGTGTAGAATGCTATATGGCAGATTTCAAAATACACTGTAAAACATCCAGTGATGGAAGAAGTACTCTGCTCTTTCACTGCAGTAAAAATACAAATGCAACTATGTAAAAGTATTCCTTGACAATTAAAAGCCCTACAGTCAAAATCCAAGTATTATCAGCAAAGTGTTGCATCCAACAATCATGTTACCTGACTGCATACATGTATAAGCAGCATTTCACTGTTTAAGTGTGCTGAGGTGGAGCTCGTTTATACATGTTATGTGAAATTGGGTAGTTTAGTCTGGATCATTCCCAGCTTGTGGGTCAGAGTTTCTGCAAAATGTTGCAGGATAAATATGACGGGTCGCAAAATGAGAAAGGAAGAAGTCCTGCAACAAAAATGATGTGTCTTTGCGTTTTTCACTTTTCTCTAATATTTTTTCTTTTTGTGAAATATTTAATAATCTGCTCAATTATTTACATGAAACTACTATGTATGTGAGATGATAAGGGAAATGTCTTTTTGATGCTAACTGCTAACATCTCAAAGACTTCTGCAATGTGACACGAGGCGCCAACTTGACACTATTAGTTAGTAGTGATTGTAGCCGCGAGATAAATGCAGTGCAGCAAAAGTACAATATTTCCTCTTGAACTGCTGTGGTGTAGAAGTATAAAATTGCATAGTTGGCAAGTAATTAAGTACCTTTACTCAAATATTGCACTTAAGCACAGGGCTTGAGCAAATTAATACTTAATTAGCTCAATACTTGCTCACCACAGAAATCAAACAAAACAACAACAACAACAAATATTTCATCATAAATCTAATATAAATACATGTGTTTTATTAATTCTAGTTAACTCCACTTAAACTTTCTTCAAATTCCTTAAAATTAGGCTTTGCCAGCATGTATAGTGTATTGTGCCTTAAAGACTCTTCTGTCTTGTGGTATGAAGAAAAGAGAAATGCTGGAACTTGCTGTGTGTCCTTTAATGTAATATGTGAGCCGCCTCTTGGACTGCCTTTGTACAAAAGTGTGTCCTGCAGGAACAGTGACAGCAGTAAGTGACAAAGTAAGAACTGAGGAAGTGTAACTGCAAAGCAAAGCTGACTGTAATGCGGCTCAGCGTGACTAAACAGTTGTTGGCTGAACATAATATCTTAAGTTTATTAAACTTGTTTGCTCAACAGCACCAAACTCAACTCAGTACATTACAGTAACTCATAACTCATATTCATGATCAGTTAACTCACACTGTCAAGGCAGCAGGGGAACTTTTTTTTTTTTTAAGTTGACCCAGCTTGCAGTGTGTTAAAATGTAAAGTTGCAAAGTGCTGAGCAGAGTAAGAAGAATTATAAATCAGTTATAAACCATCAGAATATACTTTGTCATGTGGTGATGCTGTAGATAAGAGCAGCAAACGTACAACACCCCCCCCCCCCCTCCAAAAAAGCTGAATTTATGAATGAAACATACTCCCCCTGTTGTCGTATGTACACACAAAATTTTTTTGTGCATGCATGAGTGTTTGTGGGCATGATTGTGTGCACTTGCTCAGAGTACACATTGTGATGTGTGGAGGAGTTCTGTGCATCCGGTCTTGAGTCAGAGGTAAAAGAGGAAAGCGGGGTGAAGACAGAGCACATGTGTGCGACGGTCTGTCCGGTCCCCTGAAGGTTTACGTACATGGCTAAAAATACGCTGCAAAAGACTGCAGAGACAGATTGGGATCCAAAGGAATAGATTTGATGTGTCTTTGAGTCCGAATCTTACAGCAAAGGCAGCAATGTCCAGTACCTTCACGGCCAAGATGAAGTGTGGTTCTTGAGTTTGTTGTTCATAAGAGAACAAGAGAACAGTGATTAGATGAGCGCATGTGAGTCAGTCACACCGCCTCGCTCAGGGAGGTTGTATTGCCCTTGTTTGTTGGCAGCTTGTGACGTCCTTAAGACAGTTTGTTGTGCCCAAAAATGTGACTGCCGCATCCACTGTGGAAGACACGGGAATACAGTATTGTTATTCCGGTAACACCATATTTGCTCTTCACTTTGGAGTACTCAAACACATCCATCTGTTGCTATGTAGGGCTTTCTCTCACTTAATCTTTGCTTGTTGTGGATGCTGTCTTTCAGACGTCCCTCCCAAGTCTACATTTGGAGATTAATCATACACTTAGAGAATAAGGGATCTTAACCCAGGGACCTATATTCATCTGTCCCACTGTTTGCCGAGGACATTATACAGATCTTCAGTGGGAATAGTCAGATGGGGGGGATTGATCTCAAAGTGTATCTAGGTTTTAGGTCTGAATGTGATGACGCAAGTATGAGACCAACAAACATCTAACTCCCATGAGCCTGTCAGAGGTCCCAACACACCATCTGTGTATCAAAAGTGGCTTCTTTTCACTGAAAACTTGTTCAAAATGTGTTACATTACATGCAGCATTTTAAGTCATTGTCAAATAATTTGTGATACAATGGCTGGAAACAAAAGACAAAACGGAAGAAAACCCATTGGTAGCCTCTTCGTCAAGCTTCTTTGTCGTATTTAACAAGTATCAGTAAGGAAGATCGGCGGAACTGTTTTCCAATAATGGTTTCGTCCGGTACCCCTTTGGCCAACTATTTTGGTACAGTCGAAAGGCGCGCGAAAGTTTTGTGGCAGCAATGGCGTCTAAAGCAGGTGGGTGTGTTATGTGCTGCTGAGAAGAAATACAACTGCGTAATTTAGTAACATTAAAGAGATGTGATATATTTTGTCTGGTTGATATATAGGTGTAGCGTGTTACATGACGGCTGTCATCTATTGTTTTTTTCTGAAACCTTCCCTGTAGGCTGCATGCTATCATCGAGCTAACGTTAGCTAGCTTCATGGTCAACAGTGGAACAAATCATTAAAACTTTATTTGTCGAAAAGATTTACATCAGCCAGTGAATGCCTTCAATCACACAAGTGTTTAGCAGGTTAACGTTATGTCGGCTACGCTGACTCGCTGCCACGTCCAACGTTATCTTCTGCAACACATACGCTGTAATTAGTCTTTAACGTTATTGAAAGCGGCTTCTGTCATGACAACAAACATGCAGCGAACATCACGTGTATTTAGGTCGTCGAGGGATTAAGCGCAAAGCTGAAGTTCAGGCTGAGGAGGAGAAACTCACCGTGGAGGAGAAGAAGGAGAGAGGAGAGGGAGAGAGCGGCCAGGAAGGCCAAAGGGTGACCATTGAACACTGGTAAGCAATTTATTGGTAGCACAATGTAGCCTGAATAAGTACTTATATATTTAACTTTTATTAAGCAGTAAATCACATGTGAAAGTAATACATTAACAATTTACTAAAATGTTAAAAGTACTCAAAAGTAAGTTGAAATTTCATCTTCCTCTGCTGTTACTGAATTTATTGTTTCTCCTGATACTGATTAGTGTGTGAGCAACCTTTCAATGTAGATACTCATGGCAGCATTAAGAGTTGTGTAGTTCTGGTTTTGTTTAGCTATTTCTTCAAAGTTCACACAAAATAGATATGTTGGATTCTAGTGTGCTTTAAGCTTGTGCTTAAGGACAGCAGGTGAGTAAATGTGTGTCGCTGCTTTGTCATATGCAGCCTTGTTCCTCATGGATATCTTTAGTAGCCTGCACAGATGTCCACCTGATGGCCAATCTGTTATTTCTGACAGTAAGAGCTGACGAGTGTATGGGCGTAATGCTGAGGAGGTGAAATCTGCCCTCCTGGCTGCCCACCCTGGGCTGACTGTGGTCCTCAACCCTGAGAAACCCCGCAGGAACAGCTTTGAGATCACTCTGCTGGACGGAGGCAAAGGTGAGGAGGGCGAATAGGGGAAATCCGGCCATTTGCTGTCCCCAAGGGAAAACCATCTTTCTCAGCCATGTGCCATGGGTCTTGTACCCATTAGTAGTTTCATTTCACCAAAATCACAACAACAAAAACAGTGTTAAATTAACAACTGCTTGCCATGTGTAACCGGTCTGGTCTGACACTCAGGTTTGCAGCTCTGCGTTGTGTTGTGGGTGGTAAGGAAGGAGACGAGGACAACCTCTGCCTTGCTGAATTGGGGGATTATTCTCTGTGCAAAGCACATAAAAAATCATTACAGCAGCTTCTCATGACCAGCTTTCCACAGCTACAGTATACCTCTCCTCACAGTGTCCGAAAACGACTGAGGTCTACTACTTCATACACTGCTACTCTATTTGATTAATAAAGCACCAAAATCATTCAAACTGCTCAATAAACTAAAATACATCTCTTTCAAACTGTACAATTACAATGACAATATGCAATTTAGGAGGCATTTTCCACCCCATCAGCGGCAATTTTTTATATTTTACAAGAACAACTGTGTACAAAAACAACATAAAGGGAGCTCACATACCTGTGCAAAGCACATAAAAAATCAGTACAGCAGCTTCTCATGACCAGCTTTCCACAACTACACCTTTAAAAAACAAGGGAACAATACAACGACCTGCGTGGAAAAACTGCCGCCATGCTCCTTTAGCTTAACTTGAGATCAGTAACTTAGCATGCTTCATAAAAGTGCTGCACTGATAAAATAAATAAATAAATAAATACAAACTTCAAAATAAATGTACAAGCAGCCGGTAACATGTGTGACCTGTACCATGTAAAATTTGTAACCCTATTTAGCATTTTCACTATATTTTAACACTTTATAGACAGGAACACCGTAATGCTTACCTTTCCTCACAGCATCCAGAAAACGACTGAGGAGGGTAGCGCGAATTTACTGGATGTGGTGTAACTGAAAGGTCGAAGGTCACACAACAAAAATACATCACATCAAAATAAAAGCTCCCAAAAATAAATACAGAAACAAGTATAAACACACAAAAAATCAAAATCACAAAAAGTATGAACAAACATGAAACAGAATTTGGTGAAATATAAACCGATTACAATTATACATTCACAACACATGCACATAGTTTGGTTTTATTTGTAAAGAAAGAAAAATCTTGCCAACACTTGTTCTCTGAGTGAATGTCTCTCCTGCCTCATTAAGCCATTCTCAAACAGTCTACAGGAGGCTGCATTTACCAGGAGGGCAGAATAGCCACCAGAGAGAGAGAGAGAGAAAAAAAAAAGTTTCCACAAAGAATAAGACGTGCCAAGACACGTTACTCCTGAGTCTAATTCCTCACTGTGTGCCATGTGTTTATTGTGTTAATGTGATCATTTTGCTCTGAAGGTTTGCACACCAGTTACTGCTCACTTTTTGAGCACTTAGCTTTTGAGTATCAGAGCCTACTCGTCTTAAAATATCCTGAAAGTATGTGATTGAACTGCCATCCTCTTGAGGCTCTTGTAACACATGAATAATATTGCTCATCTTCTCTATTGTCACTTCAACTGACCCTGTTCTATTCTGTCTCATCCCTGAAGAAACGTCTCTGTGGACTGGCATAAAGAAGGGTCCGCCTCGTAAACTGAAGTTTCCGCAACCTGATGTTGTCGTTGCTGCTCTACAGGAGGCTCTGAAGGCTGAATAGACATCCAGTGAAGGTTTGTCATTTCAGACGTAGAAAGAGGGCGATTTAACATAGATGCATACATACAATATCCGTGAAGAGCTAATGTTGAAAATGTCATTGTCCAAAAGGTTATTTAGCTTAATGTTGTTTGGGTTTTTTGTAAAATGTAAATTAATATGAAAAGCATTTCATGGAAAGGATAAGGAAAGATGGATATCAGCATTTATTTTCATCTGCCCCTGTGAAATGTTCACTGAAGGCCTTTGGCTTTCTTAGTTTACACTCAGATTGCTTGTTGGTTGTTGGTTGTTTTTAAGCAGCATCTTGTAAGATTCTTTATTTTGCCTAGATTCACTGTTCCTTTTTATATATATTTCCATATGTTTCCCCCGGAGCCATGTGTCATAATCTAAACTTGAGATTTCCTTTCATGTTGTTGCATTTTATGAGTCACCAGCCTCGGGGAGACGCCAACTGCTTGTTAGTCAAGCTTATGACATAGTGTCAACCTTCAGCAATTAGGCAATAGCTTTAGCTGGCTACTGCAAGTGAGTCTGAAAATGAAATGCATCCTAGTTTCTTCTCATGTGGAAATAGGTTTTAATAAACTACATGCAATCAGTTTCATTCAGTTCAGTCAAAACTATTTTACCCAGATGCTTTGCAGAAGTGTTTATGCTGCTGCTGGTTGATGCTGATGGCCTCATAAGTAACTAGGCCTGTGAAGCGAGAGGAGCTGTGGTATAATAACATTTAACAAGATTTTCTTTCTTTCTTTCTTTCTTTCTTTCTTTCTTTCTTTCTTTCTTTCTTTCTTCAGCCAAGATTTCAGGAGATGTGGCTCGAGGAAGCAGAATGATGAGGAGTGACCAATGGGATGCTCTCAGTCCCTCCTCTGATGGTCCCAGCTCCAACAGCTCACATCTTCTGGATACATGGTGACACCTAGTGGAGCGTCTCTGAACCGTCCTGATGCATAGTCCTGCTGTTTTTTATGTGTTTTTCTTCCATTTATCAACAGTTTATTGTGCTTAAATGTCTGTTTTTGGTAAATAAAGTGTTTGTTTTTTCTTAGTTATTGATTCTACTTTTTCTCTCTTCTCTGGCCAAGTAGTCATTTGTATGTTGGGAAGATGCCTGAAGACTATTATCCAGGTCATGGTTATCCAAGAGTGGTTGAATGTAGAGCAACTGCACTTGGTTTTTTAAAGATTATACCTCTCATCCAGTGGCGTCTTCGGGTCTGAGACTACCCACCAGTCAGTATGAACTGAAGAAACACCTTGCATGAGAGGCAAGATGTTTTCAGTTGCCCTCAATTCAACCCTCCTTGGACATACTGGACAAATTTAGAGATGAATCATAACATCTCATGTTTTGCTGTACTGAGTTGAATTGATACAACCATGAATGTATTCTGATACTGTGATTAAAAACATAAAATATACACCTCAAGACGTTTAAGCTCTGAATAGACTCAGAGGCACGGTGAAAGATATAAAAGATCATTCATTACATTTAATAAGCTCAATGACATTTAAAGCTTGAAGATTAAACTTGACTCCATCGCAACAAATATAAGTTTATGTTTCAAATAAAACTATTTTCGGGTGTAGTTGACAAGGTACTTGAGTATCTGCTAGTTTTACAAGGAAAAATCCTAACATGCACAATTTCTTTACCTAAAATGCATTACTAACGTTAAACTCGTGCCTCAACAAACGTTGAACACGATTGGTTGCTCAGGACGTGACCTCATCATCACGCGACCGGCTAAAGCAGCGGTTATTCGAGAGTTGGGAACGTACTTTCTTTCTGCAATAAAGCTTGAAACTAGTCCGTAAGTATTATATATTAAAATAATCATCTCGTACACCTTCACTTGACAATATGGGGGTAGTTTACTGACGTTTGTAGCGTTTGTAGGCGGACATTCTGTCTTTACAACTGATATTAGCATGGCTGTTAGCTACAGTCTGCTAACGTTATCTTAGAATGACCGAGCTTAATAATTCTCTCATAGTGTGCTTATCGATAAGTAAGCGTGCTTTAAAACTTTTTACATAACCCTTACTATAGACAACGCTTAAGCCAAGACTGCACTGTCTCCGGTGCGAAGGAGCAGAGATGCGTGCTTCATGTTAACCCTCAGTAAGGTTGAGAGTTGAGTTGCCACTCGAGATAAAATGAAATGCTTTTGGTTCTTTGTTTGAGTGGCTCTGATGTAAACTCTTTCATGAGTGAATATAAAGTTCAAACGCCACACTGTAAAAATTAGTATTTGATTGTTTAAATACAGCATTTATCTGTCTTCGTATAACCAGTGTATAACCAGTTTGTGCCTCTAATGTAACATGAGCCAGAGGCACAAACTGGAGCTGCTCTCTGTCATACCCCTCATGTACTAATTTGTCTTCTATATGTGAAAGTAATGCATGAATCGTGTGTTTATTTATGTGAGTCTGTGTTGGTGTGTGCTGCCATGTTGGCGCAGTTTCTCGTGTAAAAGAGATGATTATGTCAAGAACATCCCTGGTGAAATATGTTCTATACCTTTGTGGCTCAACTTTTGACAAACATCTGTCAATATTATCCACATTTTATAGAGTAAAGAAATGTATTAATACAAAACAAAAAGAGACATTAGAGACACCAAGATAACTTGTATTGTTGTAGTGATGTGTATGCATGCATGATATTATTTTCAGTATGCCATTATTGCCAGGCATTTGTATCACAGACTTTCTTCTGTCAGTCAGTCAATGGCAACAGAGGGTGAAGTGAAGACGAGTGAAGATGCTCCAACAACTGGGAAGGTCAGCACCAGGTTTGACCTGGAGAAGGAGACAGAACTTCGGTTTGAGGTGGAGGCCGGCGAAGCAGCAGAGCAAGTTGAGCTGGAGCTCCTCACAGGAATGGCAGAGGTGTTTGGCTCAGAGCTGAATCGCAACAAGAAGTATACATTTGGACCAGGGTCCAAGATCGCAGTTTTCACCTGGCAAGGCTGCAGTGTGAATCTTTATGGGAAGCCAGAGGTAAGCACCAGGAGAAGGGTCTATGCAAGTATTTGTTTTCGTGTGTGCTGTATTTTGGTTTGCTTCTTGATTAAACTCACCAATGCAATATGCTCTCACATTTAATCCTGTGTGGCTTTGGGAGTTTGACACTTGATGAATGTGAGGCTCAAATAACCAGCGTCTCTCCTTCATCACAGGTGGCTTATGTGTCCAAGGATACTCCCATGCTGCTTTACCTGAACACACACGCTGCCCTGGAACAGATGAGAAAACAAGCAGAGCGTGACAATGAAAGGGGGCCGAGGGTAGGTTAGGTAGGGTAGTGAATAAAGAACTATGTGCAAGCTTGTCAGATCCAATTGAATGCATTTTGCATTGACACTGAATATTTAATCAACCTCTCAGGTGATGGTGGTGGGACCTACAGATGTGGGGAAGTCAACAGTGTGCCGGCTGCTATTAAGCTATGCTGTAAGGGTGGGACGGAGGCCAACACTGGTGGAACTGGATGTTGGACAGAGTGGGGTAAGCTGAATTGGAGTCATAATAAACAACAACCCAGTCAACAGAAATTAGAGGAACATCACTGGATGATATTTGTATTATTTTGCATCATGTCAGTCAGACTCATCATCTTGAATTCATAAAAGCTGAATCTACAGCAAACATGGTATCTGTTTTATGGAATTGTTATGATGCCTTTCCTCTTGGTCAAGAAAGATCTTTTAGGTGCAAATCAGTGACCGACTGCTTGTGATGCACACAGTCTTTTATAGTATCTGGGCTTGAAGTGTTGACCACATCAGTCAGAGGGTGTTTCAGTACATTCTGCTCCTCAGGTGTCAGTACCTGGGACAGTGTCGGCACTCTGCATTGAGCGCCCAGCAGACTTGGAGGAAGGTTTCTCAGTCCAGGCTCCTTTGGTTTACCACTTCGGCTCTACAACACCAGGGACCAACATCAAACTTTACAATAAGGTGAGTAAAGAAAGATTCCGCATGTTTTTGAATGTAACAGCATGAGACCAAAATCTGACTGGCAAATTACAAATATACTCTGCGTTGTCATCAGTTATTTTGTTTTAGGGAACACTGATAGCAGTTTGTTTTTCTTTTTAATCTAAATTGCAGATTCTTTCTTTCAAAGGACTCTTAATTGACAGCATACACAAACATTTTCAAGACTTTTCTTTGATGGAAAAGCCAATTCTGTGTTCACAATAAAGTACTGATGATTACACGTTGATATTTTCTCCAAAACTGAACTAGGTTACAGGACCCTCTCTCACTCAAACAAATCTCAGAAGTGTTCCAGGATGCTGGCCGGATCTTTTTTGTACAAATAAAATTCAACTCAAAATGAATTGCCGTGTATCCCACCTTTTCTAACATGTTTTACTTTCCCAAAAGAGAACAGGTGCACCAAATCCGGTTACCAGGCATTAGATTGGTGCATCTTTAATGTGTTTGTCTTTGCCAACTTCAATCCATTCTTTTCTCATGATGCGTAGCTGACGTCATGCCTGGCCGAGGTATTTTCCCAGCGTTGTGAGGTGAACAGGAAGGCCAGTGTGGGAGGCTGTATCATCAACACCTGTGGCTGGGTGAAGGGCTCTGGATACCAGGCTCTGGTCCACTGTGCCTCAGCCTTCGAGGTTGATGTGGTGCTGGTGCTGGACCATGAGAGGCTCTACAATGAACTCAAACGAGACCTCCCTCACTTTGTGCGGGTTGTGCTCCTACCCAAGTCCGGAGGGGTGGTGGAGCGCTCCAAGGAGTGCCGGCGGGATGCCCGGGATGAGAAGATCCGCGAGTACTTCTACGGCTTCCGTGGAGTTACCTTCTACCCTTTTTCCTTTGAAGTGCGCTTCTCAGACGTCCGCATCTACAAGATTGGGGCACCATCCATCCCGGACTCGTGCTTGCCACTGGGAATGTCTCAGGATGACACGCAGCTAAAGCTGGTGCCTGTGACGCCAGGCAGAGACCTCACGTACCATGTGCTGAGCGTGAGCAGTGCTGAGGATGGAGAGGAAGGTGCTAGAAAGGGTATAGTGGAGAGCCCTGTTTGCGGCTTTATTGTGGTCACTTATGTGGACACGCAGACACAGGTGATGAAAGTGCTGTCCCCAGCCCCCAGACCACTGCCCAGACACACTCTGCTGATCATGGACATCCGCTTCATGGACATGAAATGAAGTAATACTTCAGGGAAGAGGACTTGGTCACAAAAGAATTGGGGGTCATGTTTGGTAGGGTTTCTCTTGAGAAGAAGTTTGTGATAGATGAGCTGTGTTTTGTTACGCTTTGCAAGAGCTACAGAGGGCAAAACAGAAAAAGACTGAAGTATAGAAATTGGAAGATGCTGTAAATTAAACCCCATTTTATCGACCACACTGTACAGATGTACGGATGGCAGTTGGTGGCAAGGGATCTGCTTTTGGTGCATTCACTGTTTTTGTGATGATCTGTTTTATAAACGGTGTTTTTTTTTTTCCTCTTGAGTAATACATTTTTAAACATAAAAAGTTCTGTGTTTTGTGTTAATTGTACTCGTTCCATGGTCAGCATTCAATCCTACACAAGCACTGTACATCAGTTCACATTTATTTTCACATGAGTAGACGAGCTACGAAAACATTTGTGTGTCTTACTTACAACTTAATCAAGCCTGGGAAAACTTCCACGGATTTTCCTGGGCTTTTACAGCCCCCCCAAAAAAACAAGTTTTCCAAACACCTGACAGCTCATCCCAGCGGTCATCAAATATTCTCCCAGCCTACATGCCTTTGCAATCATTCAAACATGCCATGTGGTGCCCAGACAAATACTGGATAACGTCTGTCATGATTTTTACATTTGGCATGTTCGTTTTTTTTTTTAAACCTTTATTCTCTTTGCCATTGTTTTAAACATTGGCTTAATCGTAGGCGGGTCTGTTGCGAAGGATTTGAACTGACCATCTGGGATCTGTGGTGAAAAACTTCACACAGAAATTGTTCAACTGAGCTGCTGTACTAAAACACTCTCTCAATTCCACATTTGTATTGCTTGTTTGGTCTTTCATAAGAAATAATAAATAATGTTAATGACAGTAGCATTACATGCTAATGCATTCTGTCCATTCACATTTGTGAAGTTATAAAGTGTCTCTGTGCAGGGCCTACTGACAGAAAGGGCCCACCGAATGGAGAATTTAATGTCAGAGTAATTCAATTTGATAACCCTTTTATTTGTTTATGTACATGTTTCATTTTTTCTATTTTTGTGCTGAATCGCTTTTGAATTCTGAATTCTGAATTTGATTAGGGAATGAATGATTTGTAATGTTTAATTGGCCGATCTTATGTAACTTTTGTAGGAATATTACATTATTGATTTATACTCCTTTCATACAGCTTTGTTGTGAATTACATTTAACTCAGATGGAGCTTAGTAGCTGAGTAGATATTTAAGAATAAATTGTGAAGCTTTCAGGTCATAATTGGACTCTTGGTCATTACCTTCATAGCCTTCAAAGCCTTTAGACAGGGCCTTCGCTGCCACTGATGAATGATATGTGTTGGACTTGAGAAGGAGTTTTCATTACACACAAATGAAAGATGGTGGGTTTTTATTTAGGAAAATGGGATGAAATGTTGGTGAATGAAAAGTTTACTCTTTTGGAGACCTGTCAGAAATTTCTTAGGAGGGTTGGGTTTTGCTCGGGGGATTTGAAATGATGACCTCAGTCATTACCACACCCAAGAGACTGCCCTGCCTTTACACCAGCAGCGACTGGTGACCTCTTCAAGTGAGGTAGTGTCTGCCTCCAACCCCTTGTCACAGGTTGAGTATGTCTATGAATTAATTAAATTGATTAAGATGAAACAATCTGAGAGTATTAGTAAAATTTACTAATACTCTCAGATTTTATTAGTAAAATTTACTAATACTCTCAGATTGTTTCATCTTAAAGGGAAAATAAACATTGCTATGCACTTACTTTTTACAACACTGGCAAACTTTTTGCAGGTCTGTCAAGTGAAATCTGTCTTCTTGTTCTACTGTTGTACCTCAGTTGTGTTGGGCTTCCGCCAAATGAATAAATGTAAAATGATTCTGTATTTCATGACAGAAACGCGAAGACTATTGACTACTTATAACTGACTGAAGTTTCCAGACAGAACTCCTGACTCAATAAGTTTCTTCAGTAAAACCGGTTCTTCAAAAATGGGTTTAGTAGGGTGAAATTAGTAGACATGTTCTTTCTTCTTGGGTAATATTTGTTTACCATTTTAAGACACATTCTTTTAACTGTATTCGGTAATAAAAATGGAAGACGATCACAACTGTTATTTTTCCTCATAGCAAATCACGACAATATGACGATGCAGGGCTGTTTCTTGAGACCACACCCCCTCTGTCTCTGATTGGCTGTCTATCCCACCTGAGCGACGACAGACGAGTTCCGGGATTCCGATGTCGGCCTAGCAAGCAAGCTAACGAGTTTGCTAACCGCTAAGTAAGCGAGGACTGTAACGACCGATCCACACCCTAGTCAAGACAGCTCGCATTTTCGCTGTTAGGTATGTCTTGTTTGTTTAACCTACTCTTCGTGGTGACTGTTTCGCTGAACGTAGCTACAGTTATCTTGTCAGCCGTTAATTAAAGCTACTCTGCGAGTGTAAAGCTTCCATGCTAACCAGGTAACGTTGCTAACTCTTTTAGCGGTGGTAAAGGACTGAGCAGTGTCGCAAAAAAACTTTCGAGGCTAGGTAAGGGCTAACTGATTAGTAAGTATGGGTCGCGTTTAAATCTCCCAATGTTACGTCCAACTAAAAGGTCGCAGAGTCTGTTATCGTTACTTAGTTTAAAAAAGTGAAGATTATCTTAATGAGGCTCATTGTGTTGTGAGCAGATTGTGGTAACGTTAGTTGCCTTGACTGAATCCGAGCACTGCCCTGGCCTGTTGTTTAACGCTTGGTCGATTTCAACGTATGATTCAAAGATGAAGTGATTGGCAGCCCAGTGCTACAGGTTTAAACAAGATATCAGTTAGCAAATGTCAGTGTGTCACCATTGCACGGAAAATTGATTAAATTAGCCGGGCCGGCCACTTAACGGTGTAGTTAGCTTGCGAACTGCAGATTGTTGCGGTGACATGACAGGCAAGGCTCGACATGGAGATTTTAGGATTAACATCCATTAGAGTGGGAGTGGGGCAGATGAGGTGATTAACAACGGGCACACTCACTGTCTGCCTTGGCCACAGCTCTGTATTTGTGAGTATTGATGATTGTTGAGAAGAGGGGTGTGTCCAAACTATCAGATTACAGTTACTCCAGATCCTTTTCCAGTGTGTTAACACCGCACGGACTAGTTTCATTTGGAGATGAGGGAAATTAGTCTGATGTGTGTGTGTGTGTGTGTGTGTGTGTGTGTGTGTGTGTGTGTGTGTGTGTGTGTGTGTGTGTGTGTGTGTGTGTGTGTCAAAGGCGGCCACCCCCGTCACAGATCGTTGTCTCCAAGGTGTTTTGAATTTCCAAAAGTGGGAGGTGTTTCATTTGACTACCTGAGGGCATTGAGATGACAGCTGTCTGTTCAACAACAGCAGGCGGCTGAACAACTCTGTTTATGAGTAATGCGTGTACACATAGGGTAACACAAGCTTTTAAGGCCAACATGTTTAGTTAGTCAGACTGATTGTTGTGAAATCAGAGTGAAACTTCTTTTTTTTTCCTCAGATGATCTGCCCTGTGACCTTACAAAGAAATTTTTATACATGGTCTTATTGTAGATACTTCTGCTTGCCGTTCTGCTTTTACGTGTACGACCACCACTGTTTATGTTGTCAATTTAATCTGCCAGGTATATTCTCCAGTTACTGCTTGGTCTGTAAAATATCAGAATACAGTCAGAATACAGTGAACATTAAAATGCCCATCACAATTTCCTAAAGCCCAAAGTTGACCTTTTCAAATTGCCTTTATTATTACCATCACGTAGGACAAACAAAGTGGTACATCTTTACAATTAAGAAGTGGGAACAAGAGGATATTTCGCATTTTTGCTTAAAAAATGTGTTGATTACCAAAGTAGTTGCCAATTAATGTAAGTGACTCATTTTGTCCATAAGTATTTGTAACATTTGTTTTGCCGCCTGACAGTGTCCTTTTTTGTTGTTTTTTTACAGTGTCATCCAACAGTTTACCCGCAGAGCCAGTGGATGAAAGACGCGGGGTAACAAGGAGAAAATGGACTAAAATGCATCAGACTATGTAACACCACTGCCGCGCATGGCTTTGTTGGAGAGCAAAATGGGAAAGGAGGTCTATTTGCAGAGAATCTGGAGGTGGGAGAGGTCTCTACACCCGGACCTGGCCAAGTGCGGTGACACCTCGCTGACTTACACGGCGCTTCTTTTTGGAATGAGTTGATTTTATCCCCATATTGACACAAAGACTGAAGGCAGGGGTCTCAAAAGATCCAAGGGACTCTGCTTGGCTATTTGAGCTATTTTAGTTGTCAAAGCAAGGCTAGGCATCCTTTTTAAAACATTTTTTTAGCAGGTTTTTAAGGAGAAATTCCACCTGGACTTTTGTTTGATATCAAGTAGCTTCCCGCAACTGGTTTAAAAGTGAATTTGTTTATTTGTTTTCCCCTGCTGACTTAGTTTGAAATGCTGGAACTTTCCCTCCTGCCGCTATCCTCAGTTTCTTCCACCCACCCAGTGCCTGAATAAGCCCTCTCGGGACAATCACAGAAGTCATCAGCAGCTGCTGCGCTCAATCCTCTGCCTGTTCTCCTCTATGTGCTTCTGCTCTCAGCCTGCTGGCCATCCACCCACTACCTCTATAATTTTCTTGGTCTTTTCTTTTTGCATTCATTTTCTCTGAGAGGCAGAATCAGAACTCAAGCACAGTGACAAGCATTAATGTAAGCACTGAGTTTCGGCAGTGGAGACAAACCAAGATTGCTCCAGTTGTAGTCGTGTCTGTGCTTCTGTGTTCATGCACAGCTGTGGTAAGGTTGCACTGGTGCCAGGGAGCAGTTTAAGATTAGATTTATTTATATTGTTGCACCAAATACAGTTACTTTAAAGCCATACAAAAATATTTATGAATTACCTACACATATTTTTGTATCATATTGCTCTTGTATAGTTTTGCTTTTATAAGCCTTTTAAGATTATGCACACAAATTAAATCTTCACAACAAGCTGTACACTTGCAAGAGAAGCTATATATTGCTAAATTGAAAAGAAGAATCCTCTGTTATTGAGCGATTGTATTAGTGCTGGGAGACATTTAGCGTCTGGACACAGAGAATCCCACATGTTTCCATTCAGTTGCTGCTTTGCATAGTGTTGGTTTCCAGTCTGTAGTCATGGCCCCTCCTCCCAAACAAACCCCATATTTGTCATTTTGACCTGGAAAGCACCCTTTACAGTAGGTAGACAGTAGATATCTACCTCTCTCTCTGTCTTCCTCTCCTCTTTCTCTGTCTCTGATGCCGGGTTTCAGTGGTGGGGGGGTTGGGGGAGGAGTAGGTGGCCCTGTTTCTGCTCCTCCCCGTCCGTTTCGGCCCAGCCGATATGTCCCTGTGTCTGCGGCCACCACCTTCCTTGTTGGGTCCACCACCCTCTTCTTCTGCTTCACGTAAGTATCTCTCTGTTTCGCTCATACGCGCCAACACACTTAAAAAATCAGGGCCCACCGTAAATCAGACGTGGTGTAAAATTGTGTCATTGCATAACTAATAACATTTTTACATATTTGTGTTTGCTGATTGCACGTGTAAATACCCCTATGCATTCCGTTTTATCTGAAGATGTCCTGATGTTTTTTGTCGTTTGTTTAGCCTTTACTTGCCCTCTTTTCTGCAGCACTTGAATTCAAACAGTTCCTCGCACACACAGCCTTTCATTTTTGGCCACTGAAGAGCTTTACTGGAGCTGTTTTGCAGTAAACTTGCACAAAGACTTATCAGCTTTCATTGATGGAATGTTTCTTGCTTTTTGTCTTGCCAGCAAGTGCAGGGATTCGAGCCTGCTTGTGTAACATCGACTTGCTGCTGTCTCTGTATTGAGAAGACAAGGAAAATATGTCAGACTTTGACATACTTGTAGTTACAGCAATTATATATCAAACTGTAATTTAGTTTCCATCCTTCTTCATACTGTCCAGGTGCCCGTGGTTGTCAGAGTATTTTTCCTCTGTCATTCCCATCTACATTGCTGTGATCTTCCTCTTCACCCTTGCCAACTTCTGCATGGCCACTTTCATGGACCCTGGAGTCTTCCCCAGAGGTAAACACGCATGAACAGTGTTCGTATGTCAGTCTTTGCCACGGAAAGTTAGTTATCTCATACTAATGATGTATGCACAATGCTGCTAAGTGTGTGATGTAACGACCACGGTCAGCGAGAAAGTCACTGCAATACCTCATTGAGTGTGCAGAGAGAGACCATAAGATCTGGTGTTATGATGACAGTAAAGCCTCACTGTGTGTGTCTTGTCTGTAGCGGAGGAGGATGAGGATAAAGAGGATGATTTCCGCGCACCGCTCTACAAGACAGTGGAGATCAAAGGCATCCAGGTGCGCATGAAGTGGTGCTCAACCTGCCGCTTCTACCGCCCACCGCGCTGCTCACACTGTTCAGTCTGTGACAACTGTGTGGAGGTACACGTACACACACACACACACACACACACACACACACACACACACACACACACACAGTAGTATATTAGAGATAAATGTCTTTCACAGTCGGGGTGGATGATACAGGCCCTGAAAAAATATCCCAATATTTCTTCTGTGATAATGATAGGACAAAATATGGAGCGCAACTTGTCAAAGATCCGGTGATGCTTTGCTGAGCCAGTGTAGTTTGTCTGCTTGGTTTAGATCTGACAATAGCTGCTGAGCTCTCCTGCGGGATTTTTGGCTCCACTCACACTCACCCGGGTGCTTCTGCTTGAGGTGGTGAAAGAAAGTGTTTGTATTGCCCCCTTTTGTTGTTACAGTTTTCTTGCACTTCTTGCAGATTACTGTGGTTTGTTGTGCGTCTGATCTTTTGTCACCAAAACACTTCCACGCGACTTAAGTCGCTCCCTCCTCCACCGGGAAGCCGGTAGCAATGTTACTTTCACTTTCAGCCATCTCATTTTGTTGTGTTAATATGACGTCATCGAGTTGGAGTATTGCCATTATAACAATATTATTAGTATTTTTTAATCATATTAAAAGTTAAAACATTAATATTGTGAATGATATGATATAGTACACCCTTATTTCACAGTATTATGTAAGTGAAAGTCATACAGGGAAACTGGGTGGAATAGGGTGACGTGTGATTATATAGGCTCGTTTTTGCCTCAGGGTTATTGCTACTCCTATATTTTTCACTTATTGATTGGATTGGACAGCACTAATTCTTGAAAAAGCTACTTGCATTACAAATACCTGTGTGTGTAATCTGTCTTGTCGTTTAAATAGCAAGTCCTGATTTCACAGTGAGCTTTTATAAACTCCTGTGTGACTTGACTGCTCAACCTAGATCTGATCTATTCTTAGTCTCCTGTGTGAGCATTAGAGATAGAAATTGTCTATTCATCTGATTTTGATGCGTTGCAGTGTTTGTTTGTCATCGTTATTTTCCGTTCTGCACTTTCTTGTCTGTGACCCTGTGCTCTCTCAGGATTTTGACCACCACTGTCCTTGGGTAAACAACTGCATTGGTCGAAGGAATTATCGCTATTTCTTCCTCTTCCTGCTATCACTGACCACCCATATCATGAACGTATTTGGCTTTGGCTTGGTTTATGTCCTGCACCACCGCCAGCAGCTGGACACGCCACATGCTGCTGTCACGTATCCTTCACTTGGCTCACTGCAGTCACAAAGATGCAGGACAACTTTTTGTATAATGATTTTTAGTCTGGTATTCATGTATTTCACTTATTTGTTGTAATCTTCTTGACCCTGTCCTCTCAGTATGGCTGTAATGTGTGTGGCCGGTCTCTTTTTTGTCCCAGTCGCTGGCCTGACTGGGTTCCACATAGTGCTAGTGGCCCGCGGTAGGACCACAAATGAACAGGTATGTACTGAGCTGGTTGTTTACATCACATTTTACATCACTGAATTCACCAAGAGAGATATTTTCTGTTCTGTGTCACCAATGTTGCCGTTGGATCTTTTTTTTTCCTCCTCCTCCTCCCTCTCACTGTAGGTGACAGGGAAGTTCCGGGGAGGTGTCAACCCTTTCACCAATGGCTGCTTGAGGAATATTTCACATGTGCTCTGCAGCTCCCAGGCCCCCAGGTCAGCCTCCCTCTCTGTTTACTCCCCTCCTTTAACACTCTGCTCCACAATTATTCTTTTTCCACTGCCCCTTTCTTTCCGTTGCTCTCTCTCCTTCCACTTTTCCACCCTCCCTCTTTTATTGTTCTTGCTTGTCTGTTTCGTTCATGCTGTGGTTCTCAAACTTTTTCTGGTATGCCAAAAAAAGTTCATGACCCCCACCCCCACAGTTTTTATCAATGGTTAACTTGGATTGAGAGCGCAACTCATAAAAAGGAGCCATGTTGAATTTTGGTGAAGTAAAAGTCAGCACGATAGCGTCAGCAAATGCTTATTCGCCTACATAAATCATATTCATTCGACTTGTGTGGCGTCTGGTGTTAGATGATATTTCTTAATAGAGCAATGTACTGCTCAGCCTGTTGTATGATTTGAATTAGGGTTGAAATGTTTGCCGATGTCCCTCTCACAGATACATGGGCCGGTGGCGGAGCCCTCAGGCAATGGAAGTACAACCACCATTTCTTAGACCGCCTCTCACTGAGGCCCAGCTAGAGGCCAAGGTCCTGGACAACGGAATCCAGAATGACCGACACAGCACCAGGGTGAGTGATGCTCAACCTAACAAACACAACCAACAACAAACAAGCTGTAATGTGGATGCAGGAGCGCCATAGATGTTGTCCTGCATTTTCATACATATGGGAAAACACTTTACTGCAAACATGGAGGGCGTTTCTGCCTGCTCAGTCTGCCTGTGTCACGGGATTATTGTTATTATTGTTGAGCACCCCTGCATTTTTTGCTTGTGGTGCCAGCTCAAAGGATATTTAATAAGCCCGCTGGTCAGGTCATGAGTCCTCTATTAGCGTGTCTGTGTTGGGTCCAGGATTGATTTAGAGATAATTATCAGTAACAGGTCTGTTCTGATGCTGAGCTTTGCTGATGTACAGCGGGTTTGCGGAACTGGGAACAACCAGGACAGATATAAAGCATCTTCCCGATGATGTTTGGGATTCAGTCTTCCAGCTGTGCCTGTCACTGTCTATTACAGTTTATGGTTGTGCAAAGGGCCTGTGTGTCCAAAGCCAGACTATCTGGTATTTACCAAGATGTGAATCCCTGCTGTGATGAATGTAGAAGAGGTGAGGCTTCCCTTATCCGCATGTCCTGGGCGTGTTCTAACTTGGAGAAATACTGAAAAGATGTTTTCCAAACCATATCCCTAAACTTTTTGACCTTTTTGGCACCACTGGAGAGGATGACATTCACCTGACTCCAATCAAATGCTGCACATTGTCCTTTGCCTCTCTTTGGGCCAGGTGTGCAGTATTACTAGCATGGAGAGAGGCTGCCCCGCCCACCCACGCTCACTGGATGAGGGACAAAGTAGCCTTTTGATGATTTTATATAATGTAATACCAAAAAGCCCTACCAAACATGTCATTGAGTTTGAAATGTTATCAGATGCTAAAATGCTGGAACATTTTACATTGATTATGTTGCGTTGTGTTGCAGCAAATGATGAGTTCCAATGTTTTGGCTGGACATCCCTGTGGTTTTTTTTTTTTTTCTAACTGTCGACCTCGCCAGACAACCTCATCACTCATTTCAATGAATGAGTTTTTGATTCAGCTCTGTTGTCCGTCCTCACGCGGCCTGTGATGCTGTATGTTTGCTAACATGACTTTTCTTCATGTCTTATCTAGTCCAAGAGTAGTCTAGATCAGATGGAGAGCCAGTCAGCTGATGCAGAGCCTCCGCCTCCGCCAAAGCCGGAGCTTCGTTACCCTGGCCTGCCTCGTGCTGACACGGAGGGTGAGACGCCTGCGCACACACACGCGCATACAGAAGCGAACCCTCAAAGTGCAGCCGTGGTACTTTCGTAAACAAGCTGAATGTTTTCCAACGGCAGACGCACCTCTTTCAAATGTCACTTTTGATTTCTCTCCACTCAGAGAGCAGCTTGTTGACTGAAGCTCCACCTACACCCTCAATGTACAAGTACCGACCAGCCTACAACAGCCCAGGAAGGAACCACACTGCCCTCACACACCCCAACAAGGTACATTTCAGTTTACACTTGCACGGAGCAATGCTCTGAATTATTATTAAGAGCATTAACAGAACAGTCATCTTAGAGTGAAGTCAACTGCATGTGGAACCACAGAGACATTTGAGACGTGTAAATCTAAATATTGTTTTAAATACTCACAGCCTTGTTAATTATTACATAGCATTGAGCTTTTGTTAAAAACATGCGGTTAACCTTATTGCACAAACAGAAGTGAACAAACAATATCCCATAGATTACTGTAAGAGATGGTCTGGGGGGTGATATGCCCTGCCCCTTCTGATTTCCTTTGTGGTTAATACCATGCCCCTCTTTTTTTTGTTTTTACTTTAAATTGATCATTCAGTGGCCATCGGTCGATCAGTAAGTCTCAGCTAGTGTCATCTGTGTGTGTGTGTATCCCTTTGGCTGTCTCTGTGTGTTAGAGTGGATCTGTCCTTTCCCCTGAAACTGCATTGACTGGAATGTGTAGTTCATGTACTGTATGTATTTGTATTTCCATTTACGTGTTGATACACACAGTCTTTGACATGCAGTGTCAGTGCTTGTTCAAGCCAGTCAGTGTTTCCAGTCAAGTAGTGTGATGATGGAGTAGAGCACCGGTCAAGCATCCAATTTCTCCCCACCACTTTTTTTTTCTGTTGAAATCTGTAGAAAGCTGTTTTTGTTGGTGCTATGTTATCTATCCTTTAGGTAACATTGTAATTTTCATCTTTCTCCCCCCCCCCCCTTCACTCCTGCCTTCATCTTCATCATACTCTTCCTCCCGCTCTCCTCCTCTGTACCTTTGGTCTGTTTCTCCTCCTCTCTCCTCTCCTCAGATGATCCGTGGAGAGAGTCTTGACTCTCCATCTCCCTCCATCCTCCAGTCCAGCCGTCAGCCTAGCTACCGCTCGGAGCCGAGCAGCCTGGACGGGGCCACAGTGGTGGGGGGAGGTGTAGGGGCGCGCAGAGGGGGAGGGGATAGAGGTGAGGGCCCCGGAGGCCATGGCGGGACTGCTGTGGGGATGTCGGGGGGCATGTCAGGGTACTCCCTGACTGGGCGCTCCTACACCTCCTACCCATCCTCTCTGGTTCTGTCCACTGGCGGCTCCCGCTCCTCCAGCCTGCGCTCAGCGCACACTGCACATAACCCGCTGGCCACGCTCCAATCAGAAGGCACCACAGACACCAGCTACAAAAGCCTGGCCAATCAGACGCCTCGGAATGGCAGCCTGTCCTACGACAGCCTGCTGACGCCATCCGAGAGCCCAGAGTTCGAGTCGGCCGCCCATGAGCTGTCGCCGCAGAAGCCCCATGCTCTGTTTCCCTCAGCGACTACAACAGGCCAGCCTGAGGTGGTGTCAGCCAGTACCCGGCTGCAGGGCTACACGTCACCCTTCCTCTCAGCTCAGATTGCCCAGCAGAGGGAGGGGCAGCTGCTCCAGGGCTCTGCCACTTTCTCCTCCCCTCACAGAGCCTACCTGCGTGCCGTCAGCCCGCCCCCTCCCTCCTCTGGGCCTCCTGAGATCCAGCACCTGCTCCATCATAACCAGGACTCTTATTCCCGAGCCTCTCGTAACCCTTCCTCTTCATCCTCTTCCCCTGGGGTACGCTCACTAGAGCCCCCTGTCTCCCCGCCACCTCGTGGCCTCTCCCTCGGCAAGTCCCATTCTTACACTGGGGAGGCAGGGCCTCAGCACAAACCTCGGCCCGCAGGAGGAGGCGCTGTGCTGGGAGGGGGAGGAGGGCAACAGGCTCCACAGTGAGTAGTGATCGGTCGCCAGATCCGTCAGCCTGCTACTCTTCCTCCTTGTTCTCCTTTTCCTCCTAATCCTCTTCTTCTTCCTCCCTGGTTTGTGTCAGCCCTCCTCTTCCTCCCTGATCTGTGTGAGTCTTCCTCCTTTACAGTTTACAGCCAGTCTTTGCTTGTTCAGTGTTTAGCAGTTGGACGTGTGTGTGGAAGTTGTGTTGGTTCAGCCAGTGGAATGTGTGCACTAGTGTTAACAGCATGCCAGTATGTGTTCAGCTCTGAGGAAGCATGTCTAGCCATGCAGTTATTTACTTCTGTCCTCGAGCCTTTTCTGTCCCGGTCCTTTTCTTACTCAGTGTAGTTACCAAATGCCTTAAAAGATCAATGGTAGAGAAACATTTTGCTGTTTGTGCTTGTTTGATGTTGTTTTTGAAATAGAACCACTCACCTCCACATCCATTTATCCTCTGTCCTCATCCCTAATCTCCCCCCCCAACTCCCCTCCCTCCTCCCCTTCCTGACGACTGTCCAATTAGATCCACCTCTCGCCCAGTCTTGGCCAATCACACCACATCCAAACCAGGGGGCGGAGTGAAGAAGGTGACAGGTGTCGGAGGGACCACTTACGAGATATCGGTTTGAGTGACAGACATCCTTCATGGTCTATCACAAGGAGAAAAAGGGGGGAAAAGTCACTGGACGACTTCCACTTACCTGAGCTGGATATTATTCACGACTGCAGGACCCTTTAGAAATGACTGTTCTTCGCGGCAACAGACTAAAGGAGCAGGCCTGTCCGGTACCCACTTTGTTATCTTTGTAACGCCACTGGCCACTCTTCTCTGCTAGCCTTTCAGATTTGATCAAAGAATAAAAAGGTGGCACTGGTTAATTTTTCACAGGATCAATTTGTCTCCATTTTAGCCACTTTGTGAGCCATAGGCTGATATGACTGTATCACCACGGCTGGGTACAGATATGTCAATAGAACACACATAGCTTTTCAATGATTTGCTGATTTTCTTTGGTACATTAGCACACAGAGTATTGACCACCGTGTCCGACACCGAAGGAAATGATGGCCTTGATCCGTCGATGTAGAATTTAAAGAGGGAGGATTTAGGACCGTTGACCAATAGCAACGTCGTTTCCTCCTCTGCCTGAACGGACCACACAACCTGTGTATCGATAAGTGTCATGGAGAGACGAACCTATAAACACAGTATCATTTTAGTTTTACAAATCCTTTTTTTTTTTTTAAATATTGTTTTATATAAATGTATAAAATCTTGCAGATTATTGGGTCAAATTTGTCAGGTATTGAAGATGACTTGATGAGGGTGGCAGGTGTAGTGTGTGTAATTATTCATGAAAGCGATTTCAAATCAGTTGCCTGTTTATATTTAATGGCTGCATCAGCCACTCATGAGCTCTTTGCTGGAAGTGACATCGTCCAAAGAGAACGATGATCCGGTGGCGGACAGCTGCAGTGGCAAACGGTCGAGCTTCACATTTGAAAGCCACAAAGAAATTCTGAATCACAGTTGCAGCACAAGCATCTTTGTGGAATGTACGCTTGTAACGTTTATGCTAGAGACATTATGCAAAATCTGTTTGTAGCTTTAAGATCATTGTATGTCTTTTTTGGTGTTTTTTTTTTTTCCTTCTTTTCTGTAATGTTTTGTCTGTGAGTCAGTCAAGATGCTAGCAGAACCTTATACCTTTAACAGATGGCCAGCCAAACAGGGGCAGCGGGGGAAGGGCTTATTTATTTCACCAGACAAGACAACGTTGTAGTTTTAGACACAATTTCAAACCAGTTTCTCGACCAGTTTGTTCTGTTATTGAGAAAAGAGGAAGTATGAATATTTTTTATGAAAAAAAAACAACTTATAAATGAAATTGTAAATGTGATTTGCCACTGAACAGATTTCTAAGGAGGGACTGGTTTGTAATTAGTTCTTCTTTTTTTTTTGCCTTGAAACCATTGATAGTGAAGCAAGCGCATTTTTGTTTTTTTCTATCGGTTTTTATTTTTTACACTTTTCTGAGCAAAAAAAAAACAGGGCAGATTAGATTTTGATTGACTTGCTCATTAAAAAAAAAAAACTTCTGTAAAGGTACCGTTTTTTTTAACTCAGCCATTTTAAGAAAGGAATAATCAGAGGAAGGGAAGTGCGTATTTGAGTTTGTGTCTTTCATGATTGGGCATTGCAGTAAAGGTTTTATTTTTTTATTTTCTTCTGCAAGGCCCACAGTAGTATTTGCCGTAGAATGTCAAAGCTGGCTGAATGTGGCACGTCTTTGGGGGTGAAGTACACGCTTGAAGCACACAAGTCTCATCGCTTAACCCAAACGACTGTGTTACGAGTTTTCGACCCTCCCAGGCTCCGTCTTTGGTGTGCATGTGATTTTTGTTTGTCGTGCTGAATGCTTCACTGGCGTGCATACTTGTGAGAATATTGTCAAACGCCCACCCGGTTCACGTGTGGGTGGCCACAAGAAAAGAAGCGTCATTAATGGCACAAGCAGCCCTCGTGTGGAGATTAAGAGAACCTGTGATACATTTCTTCCTGCTCTGGCCAAAGACGGTGGCCACTGAACAATCTGAAACTGTGGGTATAGTAAGTATCCTTCTATGTGAGATAAAATATTGCTATTGTGGGCTGTGATGAATGGAACGAGTTTCACAAATATCTGTAACGAGTACATTAAATACATTTCCAAAATGGCCTTACAAAGAATTTTTAAAAAGATGTCTTCTCAGAATAAAAAGGTCAAACTGATGAAAAGCTCAAAGCGTCATGAATCTCAGTTGTGCACACTTTATTTCCGTTTCAGCTCTCACCTTTTACTTTGGCTTTGAAATACGAGACATCGGTAAACACTGAAGGGGCAAAATACAGGGAGCGGTTTGCATGCAGCGATGAGATGTTGCTAAAAGTAGCCAAAAAAAACAATCATTACAAAAAAAGGCATTTGTTCTCAAATAACTTAAGGTCTGTAATAACATGTCCCCAAATCATTCCTCAGCTTTTGCATGACTGCATTCAAGCCTCACTGCGTCACACCCAGTCAGACCAGGAAAACATCCAGCTGGTCCAGCTGTTTTGGGGGGTATTTATTTGCCACAGTGACAGTTGACATCTAGTAGTGGTTGAATCTCTTTTCCTCTCTCTGTTCCATCATATGCTGGGCTTTGCAGTAATGTAAGGCATGGCATTATCAGCAGAACAGGAGAGACTTCACGCAGCCCCTCCCCAAAACGTCCTCCTCACCGGTCCTTCTTGCTCTCTGTGGGCTGCTCTGGGTTGTAAGTTTCAGGCGGGAGCTCGTCGCTGCCCCCCTCTGGCTGAGAGCCATTCTGCTCTTCCTCTTTCAAACCTCGACCCTTGTTCAGCTTCTTGGATTTTTGGAAGAGCTCGTTGAGGTTAAACTCTCGGATGATGTTCTCCTAGGGATGAAATATGCTTTATGTTAGCGTCTGTGAATGTGAGGCTGTTTCAAGCAACGCCTACTCAGTACATCAGGAGTCAGGAGTTTGTTACAGATCGACTGACCTCATTAAAGGTCCACGACACAGCTCTCCCTTTACTGTCCACCATTGGACGTCTCATAATTTCCCGCCCTCCTTGGAAAAGCACCAGTGAGGGCAGCTGCTTAGCCAGAGGAGAAGTACTAACCTTGTACCTGTTGAAAAATAATTCATGGGTCAATCAATACCTGCGCTCACTCAAAAAATCACAAACAACAGAGTGGCATTAAAATTACCGCTAAACCATGAAAGACCGGTGCAGGACAGCAGAGCAGAGAAAGTGACTCACGTCTGTGAAACCTCTCCATAGCGTCCGATGTCTACCTTCCCAAACCTCAGCCCAGCACAGTTGTACCTGCAGAATGTAAGGAAAGAAAGATGAAGGCCTCAAACCTGAAGTCTTGACCAAAGACCACGAGGAGGAACCAGGACATTAGTGATCTTGACTGAGACAGTGAAGCCCTCAGTATCGTGATTACAGGCTGGCTTGTATTTACTATCTCTTACTTGAGAGAAAGGTCCGCAAAGACAGGCGCGAAAGACTGGCAGTCGGAGGACCAGTTGGCGTAGAATTCAACAATCCAGGTGACACGGCTGTCTTTCTGCAGCTCCTCCTAATGACTCAAAGACACAACGTCAGATCATTTGCGTGTTGTTTCAGAACCCTGAGTCACAGCTGTACATCCAATGGCCACCGTGAAGACAACTGCACTTCATCACAGTCTGCAGAGAAACACTCACATCCATGGTCTTGTCACTGAAGTATGTGATGTACTCAGGGCCCATGTAGAGAGGTGGCTTGCAGGTCATGACGAATGCTGGAGACAAAGCAGAGATAAACAGACTGAAAACAGCGGCTGAATGTGGGTTTCTGTTTTCTGAAGCTTTGACAATCTCAGCTCAGGTTAATAAATCTACACTAAAACCCAAAAAGCATTGATTGAAGCTTAAGCTAGGGTGGCACGGTGGCGCAGCAGGTAGTGCACGTGCCTCAAAGCAAGAAGGTCGCCAGTTCAATCCCCCGGGTTGGGCGGGGTCTTTCTGTGTGAAGTTTGCATGTTCTTCCTGTGCATGCGTGGGTTCTCTCTCGGCACTCCGACTTCCTCCCACAGACCAAAAACATGCTCATTAGGTTAATTGGTGACTCTAAATTCACCTTAGGTGTGAGTGTGAGCGTGAGCTTGAGCGTGAATGGTTGTTTGTCTGTATATGTTGCCCTGCAACCGGTGTATCCCCTTCGACAAATGACAGCTGGGATAGGCTCCAGCCCCCTCCGCAACCCCGAAAGGGACAGTCGAGTATAGACAATGGAGGGATGGATGGATGGATGAAGCTTAAGATCCATAATTCAATCATTCACGTCCACAATACCTCAGTGGAATAGGTACTGATCAATTTCCCCAAATTTTGGATTATTTTATGAATATCTATCAATACTTCCATAGAAACTATGGGCAAATATATAGATCCAAGTCTCCATTTGGCTTTAATAAGGTCCTGCTTGGCATGTGAGGGCACCCCACAGTCTTAGTGTAAAAATAGGGCCACTTTGCTGAAATAAAGATGACTCTTCCAACATTATTAACATTAAGGGAAAACAGCAGATGTGCTATTTCACACAACAGATGCCTCTTATTAATGATCATCTACTAAAAAAGAGTGAATGCTAGACTAAATGTGTGACTTTCCTTCTCTGCTTAACAGTTTCCTGAGGGACACCCTGCATCTGTCATGGTGCTACTTAATAGCAAAAAGCATATTTTAAACATAAGATTTTGAGGTTGAGGTGACAGTTCACAACAGGGGTTATAAGGCCACTGACCGACACACAGCGACAGGTAAAGGATGCCGAGTCGAATGTCCAGCCTGAAGAAGAGGATGGTGTTGGCCACTTTACTGAACAGGAACAAGTTGCCTATGTGCTGCTCCAGAGTGACTGCGAGAGACAGGGAGACAGAGAGAGGGGGAACAATGAATGCAGCAGAGGATAACACCCAAGGTCAGAGGAAGATCACACTGCAGTGTTTACACAACAAAGCAAAGATTTTAGTAAAGCACCTCCTGGGGGTGGCTCGGCGCAGGAGCTTCTCCTGTTGTTAAAGGCAAGGATCAGAATCAGTTACTCATTAGGTTTGTTTGAAGTTTAAAAGTCAGGCATCATAGGACCCACATACCGAGTGTCTTTGTGAGATGTAAGTTGAACACACTCGCATTAAGTGTCTGAAGTTACAGAGGAGCATCATGGTGGTTCCCTGCTCCCAAACTGAGCATCACTGGCTTGGTGTAGTGTAAGCAAACACTTATCATGTTATGACATCAGCTTGTTTACACATAGACAAATGTATATTTTGTGTGTGTGTGTGTGTGTGTGTGTGTGTGTGTGTCTGTGTGTGTTACATACTCGCTCTCCGGTTCTTCATCATCACTATTGCACTGAGAAACATGAGAATCTCCAGTTCCCTCTGCAAAACACAACATAATACAACTTTGTGATCAGTGAGTCAATGAGCTAAGTCCTCTTACAGCTGCTAACTCAGCCCCACCATGTTTAGCAGCAGGTAACACGACCCCCACCATGCCGCATGCTTACCCAGTCGAAGTCGCATGAGTTGCCGTCCTCTCGCTGACTGGCCAGGTGCTCGCACAGACCTGGAGCCTTTCGGACCACCAGGAAGGCGACGGTCATGAGGAACGAGATGATATAATACGGTTTCAGCAGCCATTTGTATATCTGTGGTAAGTGATACAAGAAAGTACACAGTCCTGTGACTAAGCCCATGTTAGCAGACGCGACAGACGACCCAGACAGTTTGAGAGAGAATGACAGCTGAAGTACGAGCGCAGGTTTATGGACCTAACTGCGCCTGCGCGAAATAATGACACTCCGTGCCTTCTGGGTGCAGTGGCTCGCCGTAGATTTGGCGGGTACTGCAAAACGTAAACAGAGGAAGCTGAAAGATGGAGCACAGCGAAGTGGCAACACAAAAGGAGAGTGAAGGTAACGAATATGTTCAAGAGTCCACTGAAAACCAGCGGGATGAAGCTACAGGCGAAGCTTCAGCACAGGTGTCAAACGCTGAATCGGTTAGCAAGCCGCCCGAGGAGGCGGAGGCTCGGTACAACAGGCTGAAGCTGTTCAACAAAGTGATGCAGAAGAGCCTGGAAAAGGTCATCGAACATGCCAGGTAACGTGGAAATCTGTCTTAGTTTGTATCTCTCGTGTTGGTGTTCATCATTACTGTAAACTGCAGTGTAATGACATTACATGTGCGCGAGAGGCACAAATCGGAGTTAAATGGTTTTGAAGCTACCATGAGGATAATTTACAGATGAGCTGCTGTTCTGTGATTATAGCTGGTGTGAAGGATTTTCGAGTAATCAATAGATGATTTCGTTAATAAAATAAAGCCTGTTTTGTCCAACTATCAGTCCAGCAGCCAATATATTTGATCATCTAATGATTTCAGTACAATATTAGTGGCCATCAGGGGTGTATGACTGGGGGGGCACCAAGTGTGTAGGGCCCGCAAAGATACTTGAATGAATAGCCGTGGATGCAGGAGGTGGCTCATAAAGGATCCTGAATTCCCTGCTCTACCCCTGGTAGCTATACTGACTGCCTTCCTTGACAGTTTTAACAGATTCGCCAGCACATTTCGTCCGCTGTACAAGAAGAACCCTCAGAGGATGGAGAGCATTCACAAGCAGTTCATAGAGGAGCTGCGGAGGACGATACAGGTGTGCAGCACATCACATTAATAGGAAAAGAAACCACAAATGGAAGCGCTACTCTCTTGTTGTTTGTGAGACTTATTACCACCTGTCTTCATTCTCACCTGTGTGCATCCATGTCTGTGTCTGTGTGTATGAAGGAGGACATTGGCAGACTGATTGAAGAAGGCCAGTTGGAGCTCAAACTGAATGAGCTGGACAAGCTGGAGTCTGCCGCCAAGAACAGCCCAAGCCCTGCATGGTCAGAAAACAGCATTGAACTGATAAATATTTGAAGATTGAAAAGTTATCATGGGAATTTCCACAATTCTTTAAAGTAGATGCATAAAGACGGATACGTAGGGGAGCTCTGTGGACAGTAGCTGTGTAACAGTACCAGTAATTTGCCCGAGCATTTGTTGTATTAATCACTATTTAACATTTTATTGTCTGAACACTCTTGTATCTCACTATATAGGACCTGTAATACAGGCATTATATGATAATGCATTGGCTTTATTCAGTCCACTGTACACCGCCCTTGTGATAACATTATAATCCTTTACTGCCTCCCCTGTTAGGCGACCGAGTGGAGATCCTGAGCAGGACTTCAGCAGCTTTTTGATGCCGTACTATAAAAAGCAGGAGGCCTACATGCAGCTGGAGCTGAAAAAGATTCAAGCAGAGAACGCTGCCCTGGCACAGAAAGTTCAGGCTGGAAGAGAGAGCATTACTCAGACTGAACATCATATTTCTACAGCTGTTGATGAGTGGAAGGTGAGAGGAAAACAATGGAAAAAAAACATTCAGCATGTTTATTTTTATACTTAGATGATACATGTGGAAGTAAGTGTGATGTAATACTCCTTTCTTTACTCTAAAAGGTATTTGTGACATTAGATGTCATCATGTGGAAATGAATACCCCAAAGCTCTTTCACACAATGCGAAGAAAACCTATTTTAATTTTAGCCTCATGAATTCTCTAATTTCTTTAATTCTCTATTCATAAATAGAAATATGAAATAGAAGTCTGCCATGAGTGATAACAGTTTTTCTTTTTGATTTTCTTCTTTCACTTTTAGGCATCAGTCACAGAGTTTGAAAGGCTGGCATCTTCTCTCTGCCCTGCTAATGTCTTTGATGTGTGATCTTCAAATGATTTGACCTGCAGATATATCAGCTAACTTCACTGTACATATTGATTATCTTCACTGTGCCTGTTTGTCTGACAATGAATTAAAAATCTTGAAAATAAAAGTTGTTTTATGACCTCGGCGGCTATATCCTTGTCGGCCAGCATGCAGCTGTCATTATGGTAATGTGCGCGTATAGGTCTGGTATTACGGTACGTGACAATAATGCCACAAAGAAGTGAAGAGTCGAGTAGTTGACACTCCGGTGGATTCGTGGGGAGCTCAATACCGAAAAGTGGCAGACCACACGCTTGAAGAAACCGGCTTTTTCTTTTCATATAAATGTATCATTCACGATAGATATGACGGAAATGTTTTCAACTCTGTTCGGGCAAAATGAAGCTCAGGGACCGCCCGGCTCCTCGTCTCTGGGTTTCGGACCAGGGAAACCTCCACCACCGCTGCCGCAAAATCAAGTCTCCATGGCGGGGCAGATGCCACCGCAGCTCGGGGATGAAGGGCCTGCTCTGCGGAAGCCCGGAGCGATGAATGAACCTTTCTACTTACTGCGGGAGCTTCCTGGTACTGTTGTACTGTGATAAATATTGTGTGTTTTGTCTGGTATTTGTTTGTTAATTTTAAGAAAAAGCTGCGCAGCTATCAAAGGTGGATGTGCAGTTTGTAAACAGCTGCTAGCTAACGTTAGCCAACAAGATAAGTGTTGGCCAAAATATTGAGTAAGCTAATTATGTGCGTTAGCTTTTCATAGCTTGGCTTGTTTTTTTGTTTGTTTTTTATGTTATCTGCAACACTAATAACATTTCCAATCGTGTTTTATAAATATTAACTCCTCTCCTGTGGTTTAAAGTTGAATGTTGTCAAACCGCTAAAACCCCAATAATGAGCATCCCAGAACTAACATTAGCTGAAGTGGTCATCTGGAGAAATGTCTGCTGGAAAACATAATTAGCAGATGTTTAAATATGTTACATGTGTATACACTTGTGGCGTTTTCACGAGTTACACTGATACAAATCCATGTGTTTAGTGGGAAACGAGTTAACGGGCAACACCAACCTCATCACGCACTACAATCTGGAGCACGCCTACAACAAATTCTGTGGGAAGAAGGTGAAAGAGAAGCTCAGCAACTTCCTTCCAGAGTTACCAGGTGGGTTTGGGGAAGAAACACTGCAGCCGTGTTAATGACGGGGGGGCTACACACACCTGATTAGAAAACTTGGTTAAGATCACGATTCATGTTCAGAGTGGGACACCAGTTGTCAAGTGTGGTTCATTCTAGTGTAAATCAAAGCGCATTACATGTTTGCCTCTCATTCACGCGTTTACGCACCGATGGCGTCCAGGTCCTGCAAGGTGCTGGCCGGCTCATTGGAAGTGTCTTGCTTAAGGATATTTTGACACCTCGACAGGAGCAGTTAGGGATCAAACCAGCAACCCTGTCCATAATGGACGAGCTCCTGAGCCTCAGATGGCCTCAGTGACAGCAACAAGCAGAAATGTTGGTGTCAGAACGAAATTGTGTTGCTGTAGTTTTGACATTTTAAGACCACCATGAAGACCCATAACTCTGTTGATGGAGCTGTTGTCCGAAGAGCCACGGCAGCCCTGTCTCCTGTGGATGTTAAGATATACGTAGATATAACGGGTAAAAGACTGGTCTATGAGTCCAGTATTCAGGTCTGATCTGTGAATTCCCCACAAAAGCAAGGACAGTGGAGTGGAGTGGAGAAAACTATCAACCTAATGAAACCCGAACATGCCGCTGCTTTAGTTTTTGACTTTATCTCACCAGCCAAATGCTCCCTGATTGATTCATTATGTAGTTGTGGACACAGCTGAACTGTCTTGGCCCTTAATTGCTGTGTGTTCAGTGCTCACCACCTTGTTCTTTTGTTGCTTATATTTTGATCTTGTACTTTCTCTTCCATATTGCAGGTATGATCGACTGTCCAGGCACTCAGGACGGCAGCTCGTTGCGCTCTTTGATCGATAAGCCTCCAGTGTGCGGGAACTCCTTCAGCCCGCTGACCGGTGCTCTGCTCACAGGCTTCAGACTACACACAGGACCGGTACTAACTGAATACAGAACACACAAAAATGCTCAAGTCACACGAATTTTCATTGTGATGAAAGGGTATCCTTCATTTCTTAATTTTAGTGTTTCATTTGTTTTTCCCAGCTCCCAGAACAGTACAGACTGATGCACATACAGCCTCCAAAGAAGAAGAGCAAACACAAGCACAAACACCATCGACCGCAGGACCCCTTGCCACAAGGTATGACATAAACTTAACACGCAATATACACAAACGTAATGAATGTAACGTGTAATGCTGTCAGGCCACTGACCCGCTTGTTTTTGTCATCACAGAAACTCCATCAGACTCTGATCCCAAGAAAAAGAAGAAAAAGAGGGATGACGATCCTGACCGCAAGAAAAAGAAGAAAGACAAGAAAAAGAAAAAGGTAAGAAAATCTGTCAAGTCTTCTGTGTCTTCTGGGTAGAGATGGAAGGCCACCTGAGACCTTTATCCTGAGCTTAATCAGACCAAAACCATTCCCAGACTGTATCCTTGTATATCTAATACTGAGGTGGTAACAGCCTGTGTTAATTGATTTCTAGTCACTAGAGAGTGAAAGAGCTTTGCAACTAACTTGTAGGACACAGCCCTGAAAACTTTTGCTTTCTAAAGTTATGGCATACCTATTTGCAGTTTCCAACTTGCATATCTATCAGATCTATACGTAGTAACATTATCAGGAGAAAACTGGTGTTTAGCTTGATAGATATTCGGCTTTACTCATCAGCTAGTCACTATCTGACACATTCAATACAAAATGTATTGAATGTGTCAGCTCGCTGAACTGTACAATATGACCAAAATGTAATATTTATATATACTCATCATACTTTTCATATCTAAACCACGTCCATACCACAGTCATAGCCCCTCTTTTAGGTCTGAGCGCCTTATTTTGTCTTGGTCAGAATTACCCTGCTCTGTGTCCTGTCCACTCTCTAGTTTGTTAGTTTGTGTTGCCGTCATGCATATTTCCTTCTTGCATCTGTACTGTGCAGAAGAACACAAATATTGGTGATAAGGGACGCAATAAAAAAACAATTCTGTCGTCACACCATATCGTCATATCGCACACCCCTAGTAAATCGTAGTCCAAATTGCAGGATCATCAGCCCGCATGTTGAATATAACCCAATGCCTCACTGCTCTCTCTGTCCCTCTCCAGAACAGGCACAGTCCCGACCACCCCGGCCTAGCTGGATCACAACCCAACAGCAACAGCCTCAGATAGACAGGAGCCCACTGTGTGCACACCTGTGTTTGAATGTGTGTGTGGTTGTGCATTTTGTAAGAGGATGTGTGTGTGTGTGTGTGTGTGTGTGTGTGTGTGTGTGTGTGTGTGTGTGTGTGTGTGTGTGTGTGTGTGTGTGTGTGTGTGTGTGTGTGTGTGTGTGTTTTACAAATAATTGTATTATTGGGAGTATGTTTAATGGGGGGAGAGGCTGAATTAAATAATGCAGATGGTTGTATGATGTGTGACAGGAGCAGCAACACAGTGGATGTGTGTTTATAATGGAAAGAAATGTTACAGAGCAGTGTAAAAGGCAAAAAGCAGCTGATGAGCTGAGTGCTGTTATGAATGACTGAGCAGGTCCTGTATGTATGTCCCTCTTTGATTTTGTTGTGATATCTTTTGACCATAATGACAATATCAAATAAACTTTGATTATTATCTTTGCTCGTCTCCTTGTCAGATTATACGATTAGATACATGACAAACAGCTGATGCTCAGACACTTTGTTGCTGTAAGAGAACTTTGTGCACGGGTGGCAAAATAAGTGTCACTTGGACAATATCTTAAAATTCATACATTTATTTGCTTATCAAATGCACAAGCTGGATATACTGATTGAAGGCAGGAAAGAGAGGCATACATTTAGCAAGACAAACACTTCAACCCCAAGGCCAAAGAGAGTGTATGAGCTGACAGTCTTAAAGTACAGATAAAGCAAATGATTATTTTTGTTTTAGTGACAGTCAGAGGTGTTGATTAAACTTCAGCAACTATTGCACATACCAATTACAAAAGGGGTAAGGACAGGGAAGTCACATTAACTTGAATACCATTTGGCAGCTTTAATTGAGGTCTGACAGCAACTGAGAGGTACAAAGAGGTCAGGTAGTTGTTGCTCGAATTGCCCGTGCGTTGGCTTCAAACATTCCAAAATATCGTACTGCTGCAACAAGAGGAGAGTAATGATTGATTGAAATGCACTAACCAGCACTTGCACTAAACAACACAAAGTACAGTCTCAAGCATGGCAAGCTGAATCAACACCTGTGACAATCAACAGCAACCGAACATTACGATCAGAATGGCGTACACTGTGCGATCAATCACTGTGTTGTAAGGCGTTCTTGTTTTGCTCCCGTTCGTCCTCCTGAGGAAGGTGCCACGCAATCGACTAGCTTAGAGACACTACACATGGCTTTGGTTTACAGAGAAAGACGTTTGGCAGAGGCATTAATCTTACATTCACATCTATTACAATAAAGTCAAGAGCAAGCAGCAAAGGCACGGAGTCGATACAAAACAGAATCTCCTTCAAAGCGAGAGAGCATTTGAAATGGGTGAAACTGAATAAGAAAGATGGAAAGAAATGCAACAGACAATAAAGGAAACCAAAGCTGTCTTGACACTGAAATGGATTAAGTCAAAAAAAAATTATACATTACAGGTGATTCCATAAATCTACACGATACTGGTGCTGTGCACAGAACAAACGTACACAAAAGACACATTTTGTTGCCACTTTGGAAGAATGTACATTTTTTGTTTTGATCTGCAGCTGACTGAAACAGAGGGATGTTTTTTAAATGACTTTGAGCATCCAAGCAGAAAAGAATCACATTAAAAAACACATCTGACCACAGCCAGAGTCTCCTCAGCCATCAGTTAACGTCTTGTAATATACTGTACACACCCATACATAGTAAAGCAAGCAGAATATGCAATAAAATACCAGACACACCTCAGTTCTATTTACAAAAAACTATTTTGATGGAGGTTTGTTTGCACCAAAATCAATGCATGACTAAAAAAAAAGCAAAAGGGCAAAAGCAGGAAACACAGTAAATCATCTGAGTTTCATTTATAATTAGCAAACTACAAAATGACATTTGCTGATACTGAAACAAACGCTTCCCTTTTTAATGCTACTGCAGCTAGAGTATAAAAAAAAGACACTTAAATACATATTTTATACACACACTAGTTCATTTCTGTGCATAAAGCAGTACAAAGTGTTTATAACATTGACACACACTGTGTGTCACACGTTTTAAAAGTCAGTCTTTTTTTTCCTTGTGAAATTTCCCTAAAAGTGTTTTTCCTACATAAAAAAAAAATTCCAAAAATTCAAGGGCCGACTCCACAATGCCTCTACAGAACATTAATGCACAAGGAGAAACTGTACTGATTAAACCTGCCGGGTGCTTGACAATCAAAGTTGAACATTTCCTAATGCAATGAGAAAAGAAATCGAGCCGGAGTCGGTTGCAGAGAGACAGTAAAAAAGGAAACAGAGGAGGTAGATATGGTGTCTCTACAACCAGCCTATTCTTGCGTGTGTGAGTGAGTAAGTGGGCTCTGAATAGTGCCCCAAAAGCTTCTTTATGTGTACCAGATATTCTGTTCTGGTGTTCAGATGCTTTAAATTTTCTTTGATAGCTTGTATGCTTTTAAAAGTGTTTTATAGAAATATATCTTTCTAGCTTTTTGTTGAAGGGGGTACAGTAGAAACAGCACAATGTACTACAAGTTTGCTTCATTCAACTCACCGTTGAAACAATACTGAAGTAGAAAGTGTAACTTTCCTATCTTTAAGCTGTTCTTTGGTGTTAGCAGGGATTGTGATGATTATATCTGAAAAGTATTTCAAGTACCGTGATATCCGCAGTCTGACACGCAGGCCATTCCAGGATGTGTGCACGTGTCATTGCGTGTGCTTGTGAGTGAAATCTATGGCTTTAAATCACACTAATTTGGCTCTTTGACCTAAACCAGAATAAATAAACAGCAGCAAATGATGATGACACTTGCTTCTCAGCAGATCACAAGGAACTTAAAGTCTAACTCTGAGTCATAACAAAACATGGAGACTCTGCATGCACTGTGATATAGTTTGTGGTGAGCAAAATGTGCACCAGCAATGACCAAAAAAAACACAGGAAATATCAAAACAAAACACATGTGGATGAGTAGATTGCTGGTGCTCATTTTGAAGGCACATACCCAAAAAAATCCTACAATTCCCCTGATCCTCGGCGTCGTCGTGTCGCTCTAAGCCTCCACGGCAGCGAGGCCGTTGCTGTGAGGTTTGTAGCCGTTGGCCTCGCCGTGGTTGAGTGCCTGCATCTCCTGTCCGGCGGCCCGCTTGTCTCTGGCCTCCTTTTCCATCACCAGGTGTCTGCGGTGGTAGAACAGGTAAGCCGGCAAAAGGAAGCCAGCCAATGAGAGGATCAGCAGGCCAAGGTTGATCTGAAGGATGGTTGGATGACAGAGGTGGAAAAGTTACGCTCACGGTCACACAGTTCATGGTGGGTGTTTATTTTGTCAGTGAAAGTAAGGCCAGATATACTCTGTGTGTATCACATTTTCTGGGCTGAACAAGAAATTGGAATTTACCTTTACAACACTGGCTGTATTTAAATGATTTTTTTTGTTTTGTTCCATTTTTAAATGGAAAGTGTGGAAGCAAATTGGAACTTTTGGTTTTGGAAACAATCCAAACAAAACAGTACAGACAAAAACTTCACATATCAGAAAGTACACAAATCTGTTGTCTGCACACAGAATGTCTCACTACGCCCTCAGAACTGAGACACAAATATGACTCGAGTTGGATATAAGTGCGCCTCCTCACCCAGTAGGGGTCTCCGTTCAGTGGTCCCACCATGGCAATGAAGAGCGGCTGCTGCAGCAGAGCGATCACGGCGCTGATCATGGACTGGAGGCCTGTCAGGGTGCCAAAGTGGTTGGAGGGGTAGCTGAGGGGGAGATACAGGGTGGTTACGGAGAGTTTGAAACACCAAGAATACGCTGAGTCCCAGATGAATAGAGAAAAATTTGTAAAAATGAAAGTTTATTGTGTCTAAGAGCACAAATGACAACATCTTCTGTGAGTAGTCAAGAAACATCAGGGGTCAATGATTACACTGTATCATGTGATATGATACCACACGGCTTTGTTTGTTAATAGGCCGGACTCAGTATCATGAATATTGCTCCGACAGTTCATGGATTTTGCAGATAGAATATGATGAATGGTTGCACACATGGTTCAAATGTTTTAACACACATAATACAGCATCCCCTACCATTGTCACCACATCTGGTTGCTTTTATCACACTGTAAAGTGTAGCTTTATGTTTGGTGTTTATATGGTGCAGGAAACAACTCCAAATGGGTCAGGAAAGTGTCGACTGTTTCATTACAGGTCTCAGACGCACCTACAGGTAGCGAACCGGAAAATAAAGGCACATTTTCTCCTGTTCTTCTCCTTTGTTAAAAATATACGCAATTATAACACCTGCTTTGTGAACCATTGCACCCCTGAGGCTATGTTTTCCCATTTCCTTTAGGAGGTGGATGTGATAAACAGAGCTGCAGCACTCACACAGCAGCATAAAGGCCTCCACAGCAGGAGTGGATGAAACCTCGGACCATTGTGTGGAGGATGAAGGTCAAGATCTGAGGAAGAACAAGAGAAAAGAAGCAACACGATCAATGAATCTGAATACGTTCACTATTCATTCCTGACTTGTTTCTTTGTTCTATAGCTGCCATATTGTGTGTGTGTTTGTGTGTGTGTGTGCTACCTGTAGAGGCAGGTTGTCTATGAGGCAGCAGCATCCAAAAGCGATGAGCAGCACGTTGGTGAGGATGAAGGCTCTCATGGCGTTGGTCACTTTCTGGATCTTACTGTCTCTCTTGGGTCCACTGGTCTGTCTGATGGGGCCACAGACACACAGGAGCTTTAACATTACATGCTGGATCACTCCCATTGTAACTCACATTATATCTGTCAGCATTGTTGACTCTGCTGCTTTGAGACTGTCATGAAACTGTCACCGCATGTACCTCGACTCTGTGCCTGGGGGGACGGCCTTCTCCTCCACGCACTCCTTCATCTTCCAGTCCATGATGTATCCAATCAGAGGACATGTGACCAAGCACAGCAGCTGCAGCGTGCCGAAGATGGATGAGTAGAAACTCACTGAGGGAGAACAGATTAATATCAAAACATATACCAGAAAGTTACATGAAGTATACAAAGATAAAGCTGGATTATTACATTACTCACCTTTCTCTTCTGCCTCAATCACCAGCTGATCAGATGCTTAAATATAAAAACAAAGACTCACTGTCAGTAACCATGAAATAATGTTCAAAAGATTAAAAAGAGTGAATGTTTGCTGGGAATGTAGTTAAGGGTTCGACACTCACGATGCTCTTCGCCGTGGGTGACCATGAACTCCAGCATCTTGTTCATTGCGCCCATGAAGAAGATGATCCTCAACTGGGACATCCCCATCGTAACCAGACTCCACAGGAAGATGGGAGAGAACACGGAGCGACGGAAAGGAACGGTGTCTGAGGGAGAAGGACAGAGGAGGGTTTTATTCAATCTGAAGGTTACAAGTGAATTAATCTCTTTATTTATTGATAGAGATTTCAAGGTGGGTGCCCAAGATTAGTGTGTAAAAGCTCGCAGTGGAAGCAGCAGAGGGTGAGGATGCTCTGACAGCTTAAACAGAGCACGGTGTTTGAGATGTGCTAAATAAGGAGCTACGCAGAGAATCACTTGAGCTGTCAGCTGATGTGGGATATAAAGCAAAGGGCTGTTTGTGGACTTACTGGGTGCAGCGTCAGGTCCATTCGGAAGTTTCTCTGTGGAGCGTCGGACGTCTCCATTTTTGTGGTTCAGTCTCTCTCCAATCTTCTGCTCTGATAAAGGCAGCTCTTGCAGTGCGAGGATCTTACTGTTATATATAAACACACACACACACACATTGACGTTGGAGCGAAGGATTGATAAACTGATAAACACTTAAATTCAATGAGAAAACACACTGGCGGCCACACTCACCTGTAGTCTACCTCGTCAGGTGTTGGGAAGCCCTCCGTGGGCCAGTTGATGAAACAGTTGAAACAGACAAACCCTGCAAGGCCCGCCCACACCCACATGATCACCTGGAAGGACACACCTGCATCGTAGATCAGCTGGGAGGAAGACAGAGAGGGAGGAAGAGGGCTGTTATATTTATAATCAACTGCCTCTTGCAGTCACTCATGTTTATTGGCCACTTGGGGGCAAAAGAACAAGCAGAATAGACATACAGTATCATCACCTGGTAAAGTTATTATGGTGAACAGTTACTTGTTTTCACACTCAGCACTTATAGAGAAACATTAGCATTCATATTTCTGGTGACCTGATGTTAATTAGCCAAATGACACTAAAACGATCCAGAGGAGCAACACTCATGGTCGTGATGAGAGGCCCCCTTCATATATTTTTGTCCGAAAATGTAATTATGCTCCTTAATTTTAACTCCAACATATTCCAAAAGTTCATTGATGTAATACTATGGTTATTTATTTATATGCTTTATTTGAGAAGATCGTGGAGAATTTGTCAATATTATTGACCATGTCTGCACGTATAACGTTTGTAATTTACCTTGACTCCGGGGAAGGTGACGGCAGAGGAGGCATAGGAGCCAATCATCAGAGACATGACGGTGGAGCTCAGAGCACCAAACATGTTGGGGAGCTGCAGCGACAGAGGAGGGGAGAAACAAGAAGCAAATGATATAAACACACTAGATGTCACTTATCACAAATAATGAAACATGTTTATCTAGATCACAGTGAAATACATTAAACTTGTATATAAACTATAATGTCTATACAGTTTTTAAAAATGCAGTTTAATCAAGGTGCAGTATGTCCTTTTGACCAGCAGGGGGCAGACGGCTGCTTTGTGTAACAGGATGAAGCAGTGTAGGCAAGTTAATCAAGACAATGTGAGCAGTTCCTGGCTGTGGGTCGTTTGCACCCAGTCACACTTCTCTCTCCCCGCAGAGCAGACTCATTAAAAAAATATTAGTTTCCATGTCATGAGGAAACAAGAAACAAAGTCATGACCCAGTTTGCGTCCTGACTGCACAGTTCAAACACAGACTAAGCTATACTTAGACACACATCCACCGTCGTTATTCTTGCAGTCTCAACAAATTCTTTGGTGTAGGATTAAAAATGTGGAAGCCGATCTATAGGCAGCCCTTGATGAACTACAGAGGGCTTGAGGACCCGGCGTGGGAGCATGCATGACACACGGCAAAGCGGACAAAGTGGCAGGCACCAGGCACTAACACATCATATATCAGGTCGACCTATTTACAGTAATAAGAAGCTTAGTGAACATAACAATCACCTATTGTGCTGCCAGCACACCCAGTGTCCTTTGATAAGAGTTTTAAATGGGTCAATCATGATTATAAAATCACATGTGTGGGATTTTAAGTGTGCTGCATGACAGGCTCGCTATTCTCTCTCAGCACTGACCACGCTTTTCCAAACTTCTGCTGGCGTCACCTAATCTCTCCGCTGGGTCAGAGTTCACCGTGTATTGTCAGCGTCCCTTGCTTTATGCCACATGTGTTTGTCCTCACCCTTGCACTGCTCTCACCGAGGCCAGGCCAAATGACGTCAGATAACAGTTGGGAAATTGGGAACACAGCACGCCAAAAAAATAATGGGATTGGCACTTTTACACTAAAACTTTTTCCAGTTTTGGCAGTTAATGATAAAACTAGTCAGTCAGCTAGTTCCTTTAAGGACCCATAGAGGGTGGAGAGATGGATGTATAAAGGTGGAAGGATGTGGGTTGATGACCTTTTCAATCTGAAATTTACAAACTTTGTTAACATGCACTATAAATGCAAAACATGAAGATAAGAACTAGCATTTCAGTTTCCATTAAAGCTATTCAAATCTGCATCAGCTCATTTTTTTTGGCCACTTGGGGGCAGCACTACAGCTGCCAACAACACAATTATCACATTCTAAAGTTAATAAGTTGATCTTGTTGGCAAACAGTTGCCTATTTACACATCCAGCAGTTTGGTCTCTACCAACTCTTGTGGGAAATATCTTCCTCATTAGCTGCTAAATGTTCCGCTGCATTCACCAGCTGGTCTCTAACTTTGCCATTCGGTGTTGGGCTTCAGAGCTTTTGAATCTCCTGCACCTGCAAACACCACTGATGAGAGCAGTGAGAGTTAACGGTGAAGCTGCGTGCCAGAAAATCAAAATCATGAGTTAATGATGCTATAAATCTCTTTGGAGTCTGGTGAAAATTTGTGATTACCTTGTCACTGTTAATCTATCATGAATGCCTGCTGTTCGGCCATATTTGCAGCCCTGGTGGGTCATAGACCATGAAATAACTAAGAAAGGGTTTCTAAGAACTTAATACCCCAAATGTACATTCCTACAGCTGCTTCTGGCTCCTGAGTCCAGCAAGATGTCAAGATGGAGGCTTTTCTGTGAAAATAGGGAGTTTTCGTGTGTTTGCATGGGGACTGGCTGCCGTCTGAAGATTAGGCTGTGGTGACGGTTTACAGCAGGCAGACTGGTGTGTGTTGGAGTAGGAAGCGTGAGGTCACTTCAAGAGCTGACACAACAATGAGGCTGGCAGGTAAACAGGAAAAAAAAGCTTTCCTGAGGATGCTTCAGAGAGAGCCTGACTGTCTGAGCATGACAAGAAAAACATCCCAGAGAACACCCGTCCTCATTCAGCGCTTCTGAGAACCGAAATTCTTCACAGCCGGCCTGTGGTCACCAGATCTACAGCGCCGGACTCTCTGGCTGCAGAGGCTTGTGGTATGCAGGGGAGAGGGCCCTCTGAGCACACAAGGGGAGTTTGCATCTCTTGTTAATGTTAACGCTAAGATATTCCAGCCATGTGAGATGTCAGCTCACTGATGTTTGCCTTCAGAAGTGTGGTAGTGGGTTTGAGAGATTTGTATGTGAGGCAGAAAGCAAAGAAAAGCCTGACATGTACGTGTGCATGTGCCAGCAGCAGGTGTGATTCCCATCACTCTGCTCTGGCAGTTCTCATAAAATACATATCTCACACAGGGCCTTGCAGCACATGTTCTGCAAGCTAACATTGCCAGAAGGACGTGGGCAGAAACACGTGACTGTATGGAGGCACACAAGGGTCAACTGGTGTCAGAAAGTCACACACAAACGGAGCTTTGGCTGTTCAATTGTCACAACTAATCAGTTCAGGCTCTGCTCCTGCCGTGCTCACTCACTTGGGTGTTGTAAGACTTTGGCACTGGGTTTAATTAAGACCTTAATCGCTGAGAGAACGGGCCAAATAGTAGCTTAATGAGGACTGAAAGTTGACTGAATGTGTGGAGTGGAAGAAGGAAGGAGAGAGGTGTTGCGAGGGGAGAAAGGAGGAAAACGAGAGGTAGTGGGAGTAACACTTTTTGGGTCTGACTGATCTCCCCATGCCACAGCTGCAGCCCCTCTGTGGAAAGCCCAGCAGGAAACACTAAACCACAGCTGATTAGCACTGGTTCCTTCTCTCCACCTCAATTCCCTGCCGCCCTTTCTCGCTGTTCATAGGCTGGTCAAACCCTTATCCCTCACAGTGCTGGCACAGCGCTCTTGTCCAGCTGCACTCGATTTATATAACACACAAAAAAAGCAGCCTAAAGTAAAGACGGCGGTTCGACTGCCCTCTCTCTCTTAAGGTTTCTCACCCATAGCATCCCCACATCCCTGTAGTTACCTCTATTTGTTGAGCAAATCTAAAAGGAAGCTTATCCTCTCTCTCTGCTCGCGGAGACCAAAGCTAACACGTGAAAGACAGGCAGCTCTCGCTACTGAAGTGAGGAAAGCACGTTTCATACGGGCCCCTGCAAGCAGCCAGTAATGTTGAAGGGCAGTTCCGTGTCTCTTACGATAACTGCAAGCGGACTATCCTCATTCCTCTGACGCCAATGTGACACACATGGTAAGCATGCATGTAAAGTATGCTGTGCGCACTTAACATGCATCACTGGTGGTAGTTAAGTTTGAGAAGGTTGTGTGCTTCTGGTAGAACTCAGTGACTTGTATGAACTTCAAAAGCACAAAGGTGTGTTCGTACCAGTTAATGGTGCTTGAGTTCACTTTGAGGTAATCATGTCAACAATGGTGCAGTGTAAGATTTTTTTATTCTTTTTTGGAGAAACATGGTGCAGGCACACTGAGCTGCAGGGCAAACCTCACACCTTCATCAAACTAAAGATGGAGTCACAGATTGCAAACAAAGATTGCCGATGGTTCAGCTCAACTATCGCCTATCTTTCTCCAGAATCTGTGACTCCACCTTTAAGTGGCACCTCTTACAGTTAAATTTGAGATCCCTTATATGGAAGTTTGACATTTTTTCAAAACTAAGTGAAAACTGATTCAGTTTTTTCCTTCTCTTTGCCTTTTTTCTATCATATTTTATTTGTTCACTTACTTACCTTACTTCAACTTACAAGATAATTTATGAGCAACATTAGTGGTTAAAATATATTCACTTAGTTTATTTATTATGTTGAATCCAATGTTTGTCTGTTTTTGTTAAACTTCAGCATGAACACTCAGTTTCAGTTACCTCACTTTTGAAAAAGCCTCATCAGAGGAGTTCAGGACATTGTTGCGTCAATGTCCTGAACTCTGTTACAAACCAGTCACACACTGCACATTTACAGGTTTGAGCTGTCTTCAAAATGTCATTTTGTCTACAAATAGCAGAAGAAAATGTCAGCTCAGCTGAACTGTGACTCACTGTGTGACTTCATTTCCAATTCTTGTCACTGGTGCTGAATTAAAACCCACAATCCTTTGGCCTCTTGCTGTAATGTATCAGCTCCTCCTTCTGAGGATTTTTTTCATTTTCATTTCTCTGCCAGTTTTATGTTTTTATGTGCAACATGACTTGATGCATTGTTGCTATCCACATGGTAAATGTGCACACAACTCAAGTGCAAATAGTGTCTGCAGAGCGAGGGGGAGATAACTACCTTGATCAAGGTCATACAGGTGAGATTATTTCACCAGCAATGTTCAAAACTCTCCTGAAAGTTTAAAGGTCTTTACATGGAAAGTGAAATGCTGATGGTTGTTTATACTGTAATTTTTCCATATTCTACATACAATAAATTTCCATACTTAATTGCATCAAATCATATGGCAGACCCTCTGTATCAGGGGCTTATGATCCTCATTATGGCTGAATATAGAAGACGTCTTTCATTATTAAATAACTGAAAAGAACACAGATTCTCCTTGTTTTATAATTCATTATGAGTTATTACTCTAAAGCATGTGCTTTAAATCATGATGGCGTGTGTGTGTGTGTGTGTGTGTGTGTGTGTGTGTGTGTGTGTGTGTGTGTGTGTGTTTCTCAGAGCTCGTGCTCTGCCGTCATTCGCTCAGAACAACAACAGTGTGGAGGTCAGTTGATGCTGGTACACGCTGACCAATTAGAGAGGGCAAGAGAGACACAGGTGAGACAGGGACGAAGAGGAGGGGGGACCTGAACATTACTCAAGTGTGTGTGTGTGTGTGCGTGCGTGCGTGTGTGTGTGTGTGTGTGTGTGTGTGTGCGTGCGTGCGTGCGTGCGTGCGTGTGTGTGTGTGTGTGTGTGAGTGAGATATTAATCTTGTGTTTGTTGTGATGAAGAGTGTGTGTTCGTGGTTCAACTCTAAAAGGAGGTTCTCGTGTCAGATATAACCTAATTACTCATATGTTGCTGCTACTGATCACCAAAAAAAATGTGTGATTCTCCACTGTGTGTGTGTGTGTGTGTGTGTGTGTGTGTGTGTGTGTGTGTGTGTGTGTGTGTGTGTGTGTGTGTGTACCATACTGTGTGTGCGATAGGGAACTGATGTGACATGTTATTCCTTTAAATGGAATCAGACTGCAACTACCATTTATTGACATTATCAATTCATGTTTGGATTTTTCTATCAATCAATTATTTAGTCGGAAATAATCAGAAAAAAGTGAAAATTGTCCTTTATATTTTCCTATATTTTGGGACCAACAGTCCCAAATCCAAAGATCTTTGGTTTTCTATCATGTAAGACAAGGAAAATGATGAAATTCTCTAATTTGAGAAACTTAAACTCTGTCAGCTATTTGCCATTTTTCCTTAAAAAATCACGTAAATGACCATCAAAACGTTTGCTTGTTAATTTTCTCTCAGTCCATTAATTGATTAGTTGATTTATCGTTGCATCTCTGAAATGGAAACATTCCAGATCTCTTTTTAATGCACATTTCCTCAAAATCCATCTTGACATATTTGGTATCTCTGGAAAATTCGGGATCATTACAATATCTCAAATTTCTAAACAACTTGTGGATGAACAGAGTTTGTAATGACTGACCACCAAGAAAGGGATTTTAAAATGTCGTCCGTCCTAATCTCTTTCACCGTCACATCCTTGACATGGATGACATCTCAGTTTGGAACAAACTTATTTTTCCCTTCGTCAAACAGCCACGTCAGCTGGTTGTTCACACTGTCAGCAGCTTTCAGGGAAGCACGCGGGCACAGCTGAACGTCTTTATAATGTGAGCCAGTCTGCAGAGAGCCACGGACGGAGACATGTGTCTTAGCTTTTCTCTTCCAGGCTACAGTCGGCATGGGGAAAAGGTCAGAAGACGGGGTCATCCGTCCACTCTCAACTTGGACTTTCATTATCTAAACATCTGTTTCATGTTCGTCTCCCTGTGTGTGTGCATAAGCACGCGCACACGTCCGTGCATCCCACATGTGTGCGCAGTCATGTAGAGTTGAAAAGGTTTGATATTCATTTTCTGCTGAGTGCTGGGACAGAACAGAGAGACAGGAGGGAGAAGGAAGACGGGAAGACAAGAACAAAGGAAGAAGGAAGGAAGAGAGAGGACAGACAAGCGTGGCCTTGAGAGTTTTGAGTAGAGGTGAGTGGGCCGAGCTTCGGGGAGGGTGTGTGGTCCACTGGAGTCGGTTATTGGCCGAAACACAAATGGGAGACTTTCCATCTGGGAGAAGTCATGTGCAGCTCAGACGGAAACTCCGCGAACGTACACACACATGACAAACCCCAAATACCTGCCAGGGCACAGGGGGGTGGCGGCAACAATAAAAACGCTTGATAATGTTGGTACCAGCTGACACATCACACACAAACACACATGCCTGACGTGAATGTAAACAAACACAGCTTCCAGTCACAACACACACTGTTTCCTCAGCTGAGACAAATAGAGGCCTGGCAACGCTGAGACTGTCAGCTACCAGGAACATGACCTTCCATTTGTTCTTTCTCAGAATATGACTTATGTAACCGCAGTAGAGGCGTTTTTTGTTTGCAGTTTTAGTGCTATAATACAGAACAGGCTGCATAGTATTAATTAGGATAATAGTGCTAAAAATGATCCTGACAGCATGCAGATTTAACATGATGCTCTTGGGAAAGATAAGATCGAGGCGGTGCATTCTCTGGTTATCAGCTCAAAGGCTCATTTAAAACATTTCAAGATTTTTGATTTGTGTTTTATTCTCTTTACCCTGAAGCTGCTTGTACCTAGAATGACTGGCCCTTTCACAATAAAGACCACATTTTGCCCTGGGAGTCCTGATCAGACGGCTTTAAATACACTATAAATATGAAATACACTGACAGCAACTTTTGGAAGTGGCCAGACCAGCAGATACAGGACATAGTGTGAAAGCAAAGGCAGCCTTGGAGGTATTAGATGACCATCTAATTCAATTTGTGGTTTGGATGTAACACAACAAAGCTCACAAACACAGTCTGTTCCAGAGGAGAGTTGTCATGTTGTTCTCCTCCCCTTTCTCATTTTTTTATGTATAAAATTGGACCCACCAAATTAACGAGAACTGGCTCAGAGAAGAGTGATCGTCCACTTAAAGCATTTAGAAATGCTTTCAAAACCAAAAAAGACTCAAATGTGTCACTCACGGTGTAAATCTGAAGCTGGACTTTCCCGACAGTTTGAAAACGACTGCAGTGGATCCCGCCGTAATGATTAAAGAGAGACAAGAGGATCAACTGTTTGTAATCAGATGGCTGAAACTTAACTCTATGTCATGTATATCTGCAACACACTAATGTTAGGAGAGCGCAACATGACCAAAATGTCATATGCTCATACAGGTCGTTTCATACCCAGATGACGATGCATTTCATGATATAGCACATTTTCTGTGTCTACGGTCTGTGCTATTGATTATACATTGATCATAATATCACCCAAATATCAGAACTTGCGTATATTTATTTCTATTTTCCTCCGTTAATCAGACAGAATCTGTGTCTACTTCTGTTTGGTCGTGTGTCTCACCGTGAGCGAGGTGAAGGTCAGGCAGATGCCCCCAAAGCCGTTCAGGGAGAGAGCCAAGAAAATGAGCGCTGACAGAACTGCAGAGAAACACAGAAACACAGAGCTTCATCAGAACGAGGCTGGAGGACATGGCTTCCTCCAAAAGCCTCAGAAAGTTTGATGTACTTCTTCTGGTTATTTTGTTGGTTTTGTTCAGTTTTAATGGATACATTTGTGAGCCCATTTTGAAAAGAATTGCCCTGAGTCCTTCTAAAGTGGAAGCAGCAGTTGGTACGAGAGATCAATAAACGGGCTGCAGGAAATAAAATATTACATTTTTTGGTGGCACGCAGGCATTTTTCTGGTGTGTTTTCAATATCAGCCCAGCCACTGTGATTTAAATGAGGTGCTTTGGGAAATTCAATTATTTTGTGTGCTGTGGAGAGGTGTGGGCCTTTGTTTTCTTTGTTTCCTTTGTTGACAGAGGTTCTCCAGGTGGGAGCTGGCTCCAACACAGCTGGGACTCATGACAATCAAGCACAGCATAAAGACTGTGGAGTGCAGAGGAGTCATTGCCAGACTGTTTCTGTTGTTTGGTGGTGTTGTTAGCCATTTACTAGCACTACCTGTGAGTTTTAGTGTATATTTAGTTTTGTTTCTTGTGTGAGTTACCAGTGCTTGATCTCCTCAGAACTCAGTGAGTTCTGCTGCACTGATCTCGAGCTCCAACCTCTTGCCTCCATCTAGCCTCAAGCTCACAACCATCAGCACCCAGTTTCACCTGTGCCTCAACCACCACTTGCTCCCTACACAAGTACTCACACCACTGAACTCTGTGCGCTCCAGTGTACCTCTGAACTGCTCTCCACCACGTGCCTCACCTGTTAGTCCCAGACTTCCCAGTTACTAGCTTCCTGCATGCCATTCAAATATTTCACCCTTGCTCCCTGTCTGCATGTCTGCTATTGAATCTAAATCCTGCCCAAACGAAACATTGAAATGTGAAGTGGCGTGTGGAGAGGCTGACTGTTGGCCACTGTTCATAACCTGCTCCTCATTTTAATCACATTCTTCGTTCCCATCTGAAACTACGTGGTTTCAGTTGCAGCCAGAGGTGAATTGAGGTAGCTGCATAGACAGTGGTGAAAGGGGGAATGTGAAGAATGTGGGGAAGAGTGTTTGGCGTTTGCCCATTGCCACACCTTTACACACCTGTTCAATTTGAATAGATAAGTTTAATACCGGGAAACACACAACAGTCCAGTCTAGTCATCTGAAAGGAGCCTTGCGCTGCTTTGAAACTCTTAAAAAGCACTTTTGAAAGAGTAATTAGCTATGATTCTGTGCCACCAGAACAGCTTCAGTGCAGCTTGGCACCTTTGGCACTGATTCAGCAAGTCTCTGGTCCTCTACTGGAGACGTGGAACAACATTTCTCCTAAAAAATTTTCCCTCATTTGTTGTTTTGACGATGGCGGTGAAGAGCGCTGTCGAACACATCAGTCCAAAATCTCCCATAGGTGTTCAACTGGGCTGAGAAGTGGTGACTGTGAAGGCCATAATATATGATTCACAACTTTCTTATAATATCAAACCATTCATGCGCTATGGTGGGGGACACTGTCACCCTGGAGGAGACCATCAGGACAGCAATGTTCACAGGAAAAAGGTGAAGGCTCAGAACAACTTTGTATTAATTTGCAGTGACCCTTCCCTCTCAGGAGACAACAGACCCCCACAGCATAACAGAGCCACTGGACCCCCTCACTGTGGGGGCTGAGCATTGTACCGTTCTTATGGTGTATGCCACACCTACGTACGCATCCACCTGATCTTCTGTTCTTCCTTAATGCTCTAATGCACGAGCATCACGGCCATCAAATGTACGCTGCTGACCACAATTTCTGAACCTAATTACTGATGTCTTTTCCAATAGAAGTGAAGTAAATCCAGATATCCAGCTATAGTTACTGTTCCCATTAAAACACCAGCCAGTTAGCAGTCTTTACGACTTTTCTTCCTCTTGCCGCCTTTAGATGAAATCAGAATCAATTGGGCCTGCTCAGCATTTTCATACATGTTACAGGGCATGTATGAATATTATAGATTCTTATGTTTTTACCATTAGACATATGGGGACATAAATGACATCAGTTACTACAGTTTTATTTAGCTTTAGTTAACATAATATTCCAAATCCAGCCCTTCTTGTTTTATAGCTGTTTTGTATAATGTGATATATACAGTAATACAGGTAAATGGACAGACCCTCAGCAGAGTACGTTAATATGCAGAATGTCGCTTTTCCAGAAAAACTGCGGATTTTTAAGTAAATCATGACCTCAGGTAGCGTGCTTCCAGCTGTCACTCTAAACTTACACTGAACAATAAATGAGAGCCGCTTGTTTGATTCAGATTAACGTGTTGGTCACATACAACAGGATTTGAGCTTTCCAGATTTGCTATGTCACATTTTGCAGTTGGTTAATTGATATCCAACGTGTGTGTGCGTGTTAGGGTTTGTGTTTGAACTCACCTTGGGGATCGTAGGCAGACACGGCCATCATGACACAGGACAGGCCGAAACACGAACTGCAACAAAAGAACAAGGACGTTTTTAATTCTTGCATGCTACATCTTAGCACACTGAAAGTCTCTCTCTCTCACTCACACACACACACACTCACATGTATATATATATATATACACAACATATTTCCCCCCCCGGAGGGCCATGATAGACACACCAGAGGATAACTAACCACTGGTGACTCAACCGTCTGTGTTTGTAAATGTCTGAGTCATTTAATTCCCACATTGTTAAGTGAAACTGTGATGAAAATGATTCAGACAAATATGGCCAGCAGAAGTGGATATAAGCTAAACAATATTGTCCAACATAAAAAACAATAACACCACAGATAAGTGACTGGTTATCAACTTTCATTTCATTATCAAAACATCTAGCAGAGCTATTCAATGGCGGCATAAGTGCGTGTGTGTGACATGAGGGTTTTTTTTTTTATTATTGTTTGGCTGTGTCTATTTGTAGAAGCATCTTTCTGTTCTGATACAATGTCATATAATTAAATGAGAAAGTACAGTTGTTGTAACATGCTCACACCCAAGAAAGAATTTCACTACTTACTACGGAAACAATGTGCAGGCACATACTGTAGTGCCCCACCTACATTCATTGATTCACACACCTGTAGCACAAGCTCCCTCCTCCCACTTTGGGAATGTGATCTGTCTGCTTTTTCTAATTTTTACTATCAGCTGGGTAGCACCTGAGGAATCAATTACGGTTTTCTATCTCGCCATCATAAATAAAGGAAATCTGAAGGAGTCAAACCTCCAAATGACAAAATCAGCATGTTCTCATAAAGCAAATGAGCATCTAAATGTGTTTTTATGTGTTTTTGAATTAAAATGACCCTTTATCACGTCCAATCCTGCAGACGTGAACATTCCCTAAGAAAAGTGACACATCTGGGAGTTGTTTTACAACCATTACCTGCCCACCAGGCGAATTGGGCGCGGCCCAAACTTGTCCATCAGGATACCGAGTGGCAGGGTGGTGGCACTGAGCAAGAAGGAGCCGATGGTGAAGCCCAGATTCAGCATCTCCTCCTGGTCCACACAGCTGAGCCACTCCTCCACCTCGCCGGAGGAGGAGTTGCCAAAAGAGACGACGACAGACTCGTTCACTGCAGGAGGGTTAATTAGAGAGGTGAGTGATAAGAATACGTACAGAGAAAGCCCAAAATATAAAACTATTTAGAGTCTTTGGTGGCTGAAAAAGACATATTTACACGTCTATATATGTCTAATATTTACCCTTTATTAGTAAATTATAAAAAAAAATGGTTCCTCTCATGCATCTGAAAATAACAGCTGGCAGACAGATGAAATCAATGACAAAGAGTTTGCAAACGTCTTGACTAAGAAGTCATAAGCCATAAAAGTTGGAAGCCATTGTCTTAACCCCTCTGTGTAAGCAGTGTATCTTCCCCTTGCTGCATGCTGGACTTGCACATTAGGAAAATAAATGAGAATAAAGCATTGACGTTTAAGATTAATTAATTAAAACAGATTAAGGAAGTATTTAGTTATATTTTGTAACAATGCATATGTTTGGGGTCTATTAGAGCCAATAAGAGAAACTCAAACACACTAATTTGGGAGTTGGGATCTTTAGTGCTGCATAAACATTGCTGTCAACAGCAATCACAGATGTAGAGAATATGAAAATCCCCTATGTGTGTCATGAAGTATCAAGGTGATGATGCTGTGTATGTTTTTGGAGCCATTAAAGAGAAACAAAGCAACACAACATTTGGTTGCACGAAGAAGAGCTGCTACTTTTACCTGAGCACAGGTGGGAGTAGAAGCCTTCCCTCTTCAGCATGATGAGCAGGGAACCCCAGCCAAGCAGCACAGCCGAGCACAGCAGGTTTTCAATCACCGCTGTCACAGCCATCCACCAGCGCCTCCTGTAGGCCTGGAGGAGAGAGGGCGCCATCGCTGCTGCTCTGTGACCGAGGAGGGATGAGGAGGGAGACGTGAGGAGGGAGGAAGGGAGGAAGAAAATAATTAAAATGAGGTGTGATCATAGAAATTGGATGAGAACAACTGTGAAATGATTAAGCAAATGCAAAAAAAAAAAAAAAAAAAAAACGCAGCAAGAGTAATAAAGAGTTCTTGATTAACCAAGTTTTAGTTAATTGTGAAAAATGTCCATCCTAAGTTCCAACAGCTCAAGACGACGTCTTTAAATGTCTTGTTTTGTGTGATCAACAGTCAAAAACACAAAGTTATTTGATTTACTATGTCAGCAGAGTAAGAGAACAAGCAAATATTTACAACGGAGCTGCAAACTGACATTTTGCCATTATTGCTTAAAACCACTTTAACTCCATTGTCAAACGTTTTGCTGCTTATTTTTCCCGTTCATTGACTAATTGTTGCAGCTCCAATACAAACGGCACAAAACACAAACAATGACGCAATAAAATGACCATGAAACTCAACGGCAAGCATGAGATCATTCATGACTACATGACTAATCTCTCTTTAAAAGCTGCTCCAAAGTGAGCCTAAAAGGATCCCAGTCAGGATCTATTTTGACTTCTGTGGATAAGAAGTTCCACATCTTGATGCCCAGAAGAGACAAAAACCATCTGCCCACCTTAGCATTTACAAAAGGTCACCCTCCTCATCATGTTTTCTTCACTGGGGAGACTTGATGCAGTCCCTTGAGATGGGACATTTCTCTCAGTTTGCCTAATGAGTCCTCATGCGATCAGTCATTGTTTTGTAAATCCCAGTTGGGCACCTGACACCTTGTTCTTCATTGTCCTCAGAAATCCTCCCACTGTGCTGTCAACACAGCAGCTATTTCACCCTTGATTTTGACCGGAGGCAACAATGCCGAGCACTCGGTGGGTCTGCTTTTGTTCTTGAAATAGGGATAGCATCTTAAAAGGGTGACATTTCCATGCCAAAGCAGTTTGATTCAAGGTGTCTTTCAACAGCATGCAACCAGTTTGTCTGAGAGTCAAGGATGCCTCGTTAAGCAGAACAAGTAACGACATGAGTAAAAAAGCACATGAAGCATTTTTCATTTTCCTTTTTTTAAAACTGCAATTCTACTCTTTTCCTGAGAGTAATTTTGAGCCATTTTTCTTTGCCACACTTGCCATTTATACCTTCATTACAACTAGTTTGCTTTAAATGCGTGGATTGAATGCAGGGGGTGGAGAGCAACAAAGGGGCACCTCCACTGCAGATGGCGAATTGTCAGCTGCCTGGAAGAAAAACAAGCACCACCTGTCTGTTGACCACGATGCAATGATGACCGAGCAAATCCCAGAACAAGAGGCAGCTTCCAGTAACAATCCGTGCCCACATCTGGCCTCACAAGACAATATCTCTTCTTCTGTTGTCTATGTGACATACAGCATCGATAGTTGATTTTATTTTGTGTCTCTTTAATATATAATTTTTTTTTCTCTCTCCTTTTAATTCTTGCTGCTGTAATGAGTAAATTTCCCCTAGCTTGGGATCAATTAAGTCTTATCTTATCTTATCTTATCTTGCATACAGCAGCTACAGGATAAAGTGCTTTCTGTGCCTCCTGAAAAACACTGAGATCTCCTCTTTACCAACTTTGATGTTATGGTAATGACATTAACTTGTGCTGTAGCTGGTGGTCTGTTGAGCTTTCAGATTGGTTGGTTGCTGACTTCATTGTTAATGTTATTTCCATAAATTTCATCATTCAATTCATCAAGTTCTGTTTTTTCATGACTTTGCACTGGCCTGTACGCCCCAAAAAATGGTAAAATTGAAAGTAACTTTGAGTCATTTATTAACCAGGATTTTTTTTTTTTTTTTTTTACTTTTATTTGTGTATAGATTTTCAGTACCAGCAGTACCCACCACTGCTGCTATTAATGGGTCAAAAGTGAGTCATGAGTCAGATATAAGTAAACAACAACGTCCACAAACAAACTGAAACTCATGACGATATTGAGCAAACAATGTCAGGTTAGTCATGACCACCTGGAAAGGACACACACACACACACACACACACACACACACACACACACACACACACACACACACACACACACACACACACACACACACACACAGAGTCGGGTTTTCACCAAATCAGAATACATTACAGGGACTTAAATTCATTTCCTGCAGAATTATTTACTAACTCATACTGCAATGATTGACATTATGGGGACTTGCATTGTGTTCCCATAAGGAACACAAGTCAACACAGTGTGACTGTGAAAGTGTCCTCACAGCATAAGTAATAATGTATGTTAGGACAGGTCACCGGTCACTCTAACCTGTGACATGAGTGACCAACACAGAGACTCCAGTCATCCTGACAGGATCTCACACACACACACACACACACACACACACACACACACACACACACACACACACACACACACACACATCTGGAAAACATCTAAGCAAGAGACAACGATCCAAATATAACCAGCTATTCCATTTGGCGGAGACCCAGAGAAGACGTGGAACGGAACGGAGGGAACAAAAGTCTCAGCCCTTGATTTGAGGAAGACACGGGAGGGAGGGGGGGTCTGCAGTCAAGGCCTCAAACAGGAAACTCTTTAAGTGGTTTCTAATGAGGGCATCTCTTCAGCGTGTGTGCATGTGTATTGTATGGGAGAGGGAGAGGTGATCTAATGGGACAGATTTGTCTCTGCGTATGTGCTTATGAGGCGTGCATGTAATGGGATTATCCACAGCCCACTGAACTGCCTTTGTGCTGAAAGAGAGTTTGAAAAAGGGGGATTTCTATGTAACTGACACCCCATGCTGAAAACCCCTTCAGCACGCACACACACACACACACACACACATAGCTCCCCAACTCTCAGCAATGATGCGACACAGCAAGACGACGCTCATTCACTCAAATATTCCAAAACTCCAAAACTGTCAATCAACTAATTGATTAATGGACTAATCTTTGCAGCCCAAATGGAACTATATCTCAATATCGACAAAGTTCAGACATTCTTTCGCCAGTTCAAGGCTTCCTAACATCTGAGTGATAAACTTTAAAACACCAAACAATAACACAAACTAACCTTTGGAGGCAGCGATAGATCAGCAAGTGTTCTGCAAGTTAAAATTGCTGTTTTTGTCAAAGGGGTTTGGTGGCTTTGAAGACAGCATAGATTTATATAACAGCATCAGTTTCTGAGTGGAAAGGGTTGTTTCCAGCAGCAGTTCATAGCTTAGCTTCCATGCCGCAACCTACTGTGGGTGATGGGAAGTTGGTAGAGGGCAAATGTGAGGTATATGATTTAGCGGACGAGCAGGACAGTAAAAATTAGGTGGCGCCAGAGAGAATAGCAGCAATGAAAACGTTAGACATCAGTGCTGTCTAAAGCTAGAAGTAGTTTAACTTTTTGCCGCCCTCAGCAATGGACTTTCCAACCAGATGTTGCATAGCTCCCTAACACAAGTAGCAAACATGGCCGATCTGGATAACGGGAAGCTAACAACATTGGTGCGACAACAACAGTTACAGAGTTTGAAATCCTACTGAGACATTACAGGAAAAACTAAGTGCATTTCTCCTGTCTCTATTCATGCTGGAAATGCATGAATGACTTTACGTTTTGAAGAGAATTTAACGTGAATTTGAAGTTTACATAGAATATTAAGAGAAAGCATTTTATAGCTACATGCATTACCAGATTAATTACAGAATAAAAACATGATAGAATTTTTTTTCCTACTGTCCAGAAGGTGTTGTTTGCCTTAAACCATGTAAATGCAACATAAGTACCTCATACAACCCCATTTTAAGCAACCCTGAAGTATCCCTTAAACTAATCATTAACTGTGGTGCTGTGGTGACCATGACCTTAAAGGCAGGGACTCGCTACAGCAGCCCAAAAAACATGAACGTCTACATTTTAATGAATAATCTAAATGAGTAAAACCGGCACTGCTAATCAGGCTTGCAGTACTCTTTTAAACTAAAGTGTAAATCCACATTTATGTGCTGAATGTGCTGCTGCACCATTAATCCTCTCTATGTTCCCTCTGTCTGACCAACAAAAAGATGCAGTCACATTAAGTGCAGAGCTACTCTCAGAACTGACTGCGTGGTAGAAACCAGGACGTTAAGGTCATAAAGAGTTAGTTAATGTGTTAATCCTGCAGAACGGACAGACAGAACAGCCTTTCAAACATGAACAGGCAGAGTCCATTAAAGTCCTAAGTATAGAGACGACTGTCACATGGATTGGATTTGCTGTGGCTGCAACACACAATAAATACAAATCACATTCACGGTCACTGCTCAGGATGTTGAAAATGCAACATGGAGCCAGACTGCATGGCTGTGTAAGAAGGGCCTGGTATCAGTTGCTCCAGTGTGTGTTTGAGCTCAGGTTGTAAGACCGCATGCGACTGATGCACGACACGCAAGACATGCAAGCTCAGATCTGGACTGCTGCCTCCACCTCTACTTCTGCTTATCACACACGCTTCCTCTCTGCTTCCCGCCGTTTTCGTGCGGCTCATTACTGTAGCAGTTACTTGGAAACTGCCGCGTTGTGGAGAACAAGCTGACAGTTATTGTAAGACCTCAGTGACGAGGCCAACATACAACAAAGACTTGCAAACAAGCAAAAGCATGAAATGGAAATGTCTTTTGAGGGTTGGCGGACACTTGTGAGCCCTTGTCATAACACTGTGAAGTGTGTTGTGTGTATGTGTGTGTTTGGCAGAGCAGGTGAAGTCTGTACTGAGAGAAACACCATATAAGGAAGCTGCTTCCTGAAATACCTGAGCAGGGCAGCAGCTGCATGATGCAATGTTGCCATGACTAACTCCACTTTTATGGCCATGGATAGTTTTGGTATTTATAGGGGAGGGGGTTTTGTTATGTAGATTTTGGACTATTATGGTTAAAACAAACCTTTTCTACTGCTTCTGCATTAAAGATTTGAGTTGAATTCATCACGTGTCTGACTTTCTTTCAAGTCTTGGTGTTGCTGCTCCCATCCAGCCCTGCTCTTTTTTCCCCGCGGGGCTGTTTCTGACCTTGACCATCCATGTTTATCAACCTCTGCAGGACATAAAGGACCGCAGGGCAAACTCTTTATCCTCACAAGTTTCCGAGAAAATAAACCACGCACTCTAGGAGCCTCTGTTCCCCGAGGAGTCCAAAAAACGCAACCCCCGAGGCTGCCCGGCCGGCCAGCAGCTGTCTCTCCGCGGGCATGACCTCAGCGCGGGGTCCGGTTACCGGCCCGGCAGGGAGGCCGCTGAAAAGACCCGTCCCGCAGCAAGTCTGCTGCAGTGTTCACGTGCTGTCGGAAATGTTGGAAGTATGAGGTCAACTACATGTTTAAGGCCCCCAGAAAGTGGTGTCCCGTCACATGTTTCCTAAGATACTATACCTACCGACAGCTGATATAACTGCAAAATATATTCATAGTCGTGCAGGAATGATTAATCAGTTAATAAACAGAAGATTAATTATCAATGATTTTAATGATTGATTATACATTTAAGTTATTTGAGAATCAAAAATAAATAAATAAATCAAACTTCTGCCAGCTCTTGCAACTCATATGGTAGGATTTGCAGTTTTTCCTGTTTTGCTATTTTGTTTTGTTTTTCAAATCTCCTTAAATTAAATATGTTTGGGTTTTGGATTGATGCTCAGAAAAAAACTGTAAAGAGGTGTCACTTTGTTGGGCTCTGGGGAAATGCGATGGTTCTTTTTTCACTATTTTCTAAGGAGATATTTTAATCTATAACAACGAAAATAGTAGCAGCCCCAATTTGAGATAATTTTTGGTAATGAACCATGTTATAAACTTACTGTCACTGTAATTATCACCACCTCAAAGTTTATCTGAGTGGCCCCATGAAAGACAACCCACTTCAACCACATCATTTCTTACAAGCTTCTTTACTTCAAGCGTATTTTCTTTATTTGAACAAAATCACAAAAGGTTTTCTATAAAACCTGACTTTCGTGGGTGTCCATGAAGGCAACAAAAAACTGTATGTCTTTATCTGATAAACTCGAACGTGTGTGCGCCCGCCGCCTCTGGCTAAAACTGTAATAACGTTTAAATTAGAGTTTAATTGAACATATGTGTCTAATGAGCTCATAGTTTTACAAACAGGTCGAAGCATCGTGATAAATGTCCTAAAGCAGGAGTTTCACCACCACTCAGGAGACGACGAACACAGGAACTTCTATTAAAAGCGTGAGCTGCCTCCCATCGCGCGCTCATACTGTGGTTTTTACTGGCACTTTCACCTTTTCTGTGAACGCCCAGACTTTCAGCCTTTTTCCCCCTGCACACACTTCCCCTGGTTTCACACACATTGGGCACAGACTGCCTTTTGTATGGAAACGTTGTCAAGTCTCCGCTCCGTGCCACGTGTGAGTAAGAGCAGCCGGTTCGTCCCGCCGCAACTCTGCCTGGCTCCAGTTAATACTACACTTATTAATGTACAGCGCAAACAGAGGGAAACTTAACGGAGATGTCCGTTTACTTACTTGATTTGGATGTCTTCTCAGGGAGGAAAAATGCTTGAAATGTTTCCTTTATTTGTTGCTGACTGAGTGAAGAAATGAAAGTCTTCTCAGCTTCTTGTTGACTCTCTTTTATTTCTAAAGGCGGCGGGAGCCCGAATTACAACCTTTTCCCTCCTCTGCTTCCTTTTCTGTCCTGTGGAGGTTTCGTTATAGTCCCAAAGACTCCACACTTCTTTTCTCTCTCCGGTTTCATTACAGACTCCCCCTCTTTTTCCTCCTAATTTGACTTCTAATTCCCTCCCTCTTTTTCTGTGACTTTCTAAGTCACCACCCTGCTGCCTTTATTCGCCACTCCACAGGACAAATGTCTCCACTCCACTCATTCAATGCAAATGTCCGGCACAGAGCCTGCAGCTGGGGACTCCAAAACGCTTTTAAAACAAAAAAAAGTCACTCAAAATGAGTTCTGCATCAAAAATGAAGCTGTAGCTGGAATATTTCAAGCAATTATTAAAGCAAAAAAGCCCTTTATGACACCACCAAAAACAAATTTTACTACCTGTTGTCACATCAATTAAACATATTACATGTTAAAACACATACTGGGCTTTAACATGTACACCCATCAAGAAATCCTCTATATACTCTTAATAGACATGTATCCATACATATACTGTACATAACCACCCACTTCATTGATAAAAGTAATCCATTACTTTACCAATTCAACATTTATTTCTTTACAGCGTCAGAATCTGCAGAACACTTGATTTTCATGTAGACATTGTATGTTTCTGTCCATTGTTGCGTTTTTATACATATTTAAACACCTATTTTTTCTCTGATTTGTACTGAATGTACGCAAAAGTTTGGTTTTTTTTTTTCTATTTCTTTGTTTAGCTTTGCTGTCCTCATTTTTAGCTGTTTGTCTGTTTCTGTACACATACTTGGCCAAGAAAGCTGATTCTGGAGAGACAGCTCTATGACACCTCTCAGTACACTTGATATTCCCCTGACAGTTGATGCTATGTGTGTGTTGATGGACATTTTTACTGTTTACCCTCTCTCTGATGCTTAACAACTTTTTTGTCTACCAAAGCAAATTAGCTCTGTGATGGAAAAGAGGACACAACAAGACTCTGAGAGTCTGTGTCTGTGTTAAATTCACTGTTAAATAAAGTATGATACACACATTCTGACAAGTGATAATCATGTTTTAAAGATAAACTGTGTGCTACAGCTAGTGCTCTTACCCTGTTTACATTACGGACCAAAGCAAATTGTGTGTTTCCTCTTTGCCTGACAAGCTTATTGAGTGCATCCCTCATAAAATTGGATGTGCACCTTGTTGACATTCATGTCTACTGGCAGTCTTCTTCTTCCTCATCTTTGTCAGGCCACTGCAGTGTTCTTGGCACATCGCCGACAACTGTTGATCAGAGGAAGTGTGCAACAGGCGCGCTGGGCAGTGCCAACAGTTTCCACTTTTGAATCACTGTAAAAATTCACTTCTACAATTGTGCATTCAAGTGAGTCTTTTCTTTTTTCACTCGCTGAACTTATTCAATGTTTTCTTCCTATATGTTAGAATTTTTTGTATTATAAGTTGTTCATTTACTTGATTAGTTTCTATCATGTTTTTTTTTTTCATAAATCTTTTTGTAACCATGTTGTGAAGAGTGCAACATAAATAAAGTTCATTGTTATGAGTATTATTAGAAACTATTGGCAGGAATGTGTATTGAGTCACATGCGTCCTCATGCATATGTGTGAAAACAAATAAAATGGGGATCCACTCATAAAAACATTACTCTGTAGCGCTTCTAGTGGTCAAAACTCTACAGAGTTCCTTTAAGATCAATATTTCCATGCAGACAACAGTTACTGTGATTTCAGGATGACTGTTCAGTGAAGAGGCGGCACGACTGCACACAAAGTCAAAGGAAAAATACGATGAGAGTCAAATTCGCATGTGGTGCGAACTGACATGAAGACACGTCCACACGAGTTGAAAATGTTTTAACTTGAAGAATATGCACCTATTTGTGAATCTGTGAATTTGTAGATTACAGCTAACGTGCAGTTCGTACAGAGGAAGTTTGGAGCGAATAAATAGGTTACAATCAGTCCAGTGGTCAAATTCAAGTGATTGATGCAAGGTCAGAACTCCTTTATGCCTTTATAGATGGAAAAGCACTGTTACTGATCAGAGGACTTTTGTTTAAATGGGGACATCAGGTGACTTGACTCCGCCATGTTGGAAATCCAGTGTGTGGCTTTTTAAGCAATGCCCCTGCATTGCATTTATTCAGGCATTAAAGTGTCTCTGGTCTTTCAAACACATGGGTACAACTAACTACAGACAGAGGTGACTGAGGCCATTGGTAACAAAGCATAAAACATCTCAAACTGAAAATGCTGCTCTTCAAAGAGAAGCGACAAGCAGAGAAGTCAGTCAGTTTGAACATAGCGTAGCTCATCAGCTTATATCAGCTTAATGTTCAGTTTCCATCTTTATTCCTTTCTGGCAGCTGAGCTCCAGTAATTCTCTTGTAATTCTGGTTTCAGTACAAAAGCATTAGTCCTGCTTATTCACGGTGCTCACAGCACAAAAGAAAATCTGCTCCCTGCTGGGCTCTACAGGGAAGTGTCCAGTTTTCCATTTCAAACATATAGCAATTTGCCATAGGTGGTTCCTGAGTCACAGCTTTACAGTCGGTCATAAAACATTTGTTCCAGCTGCAGGAGCAAATCTAGGAACTCTGGGCCCCAATTTCTTAATAAAATAATCCTGTTGGAATTTCAGTGAGCTCTCTCCAGCTGTGGGCACCTGGAAATGCCACCTTTAACCCCACCTGCAAACTGCAATGTCCTTGAGAACAAGTCAGGTCAGTTTATACTCAGGTCGGCAATGTGCCGCTGAACTTACCCCAGAGCGGGGAGGCCTGATAGAAATATGTAGCTGGGTGATTATAGTCAGAGAAACTCCCCTGCAGCATTTCACCACAACAGGCCTCCATTAATTAATACCTTTATGAAACTCTCAATGTCTGAAACAAGCAGTGGCCACCATGGCTGAAAGCTTAAGACAATAAAAGACATATTAGTGGCTCAGGGTTATGACGGGCAAAGTACAGGGACTCGGTTACGAGACTATGAAGATTTCTAAACCCGCTATCTTTGAAGCCGTTATGCAAATGTTGTATGCAAATTCCTAAATCATGTTAGAGGAAATGCATACATGCCATTAATACATTGGCACCTAATGCTTCCCATTGGCTCCAAAACACCTTTAGCTCCATCAAGGTCTACTCAAGATTTCTATCAGAGCAATTGCTCATTCAAAGCTACAGTCATGTCTGAGGCTTTATTGCATTGTGTGCTATTGGATTGCATCATACTGTAGAGTTGTGGTGTCCACCCTCTTTAGGCTGTAAGTGATTACATAATTGTGTATATAAATATTTCTGAACCTGTTAATTGAATACATCAATTACTTGCCGTTTTATTTAAGTTTGTATCCAAAACCTGAGCATAGTTTAAATTCATTCCTTATATTTGCATGTATAGACATTTTTAAGCCCACAGTTATTGTTTATATTTAGTTTGTTTTTTTCTATCAGGAGTCAGGCACCCATTTCATTTTGGTTTTCATCGTACGCAGGAAGGAAAACTTGCAAGAGATGCGAATTTTGGACTCTTGATAGAGGGCGCCATCTGCTGGACAGGCAGCAGAACTGACCAAGGTCATGCAACTGACCAAGTCATAGAAAAGCCCAAAGAAGTCACTGATCCAAATGCACCATTTATTTTATCTTGCAGCCATTCAATAAGATGTTGTTTGTTTGTTTGTTTGTAATTTCTACAACAGCTCTGTAGCTCTATTATGGAAGCTACTTGAGGAAATATAGTGATATTTTTGTGTTCACGGATATGGTTTTTCTGTATCATAGGGAGGTCAGAGGTCAGGTCAGCTTCAAAACAGCACCAGTGTGTTTTTCATGGACGTTTCAGCCAGGTTGATGCTGGATTTAACAGAAGTTTATCTTTTCAGTGTAAATGATGTATGTAATGATTGGGGACACATTCAGGATCAACACAAGGAAATCACTCAACTGCAAGATGTATTAACAGAGCTTCTTCATGCAGCCATGTTGATTGAGAAATGTTCATTTCAAATATTTATGCTTAGACTGTGGGCGGCAATCACACGCTGTCTCTACATCCTGTTCACACTCAGTGCACTCTTATAATAACACATTAAAGTGGGGTATCAAAGCCACTAATTTACTGCCAAAAACTGGTACCAGAGTCTGCATGCACAGACACGGAAAACACCCTCTGATTCTTCTCCACAGATGTCTCAGAACGAGAGATTTAGCAAATTGTTTTATCACCATGAGCGACGGACAAACTTTGGACAAACAGTGCAGACTCTGATGAGTTGAATGAGGACATCTGACGTCCATGAATGACTCTGAATAGAGTGAGATGGACTGTACAGTGAGTGTGTTTTGACTGATTCACAGATGAATCTGCATGTTCGCATGACTGTGACAGGACTCTGATTTGTGTATTTTTAAGCAATCAAACTGCACGAACTATCAATCTTAAATGAGGTTTTAGTCTGTCACAGTTGAGTGGAGAAAGAAGTACAGAGGCTCCTCTACGGAGGACCCAGAGAGCCCTGCAAGTCCTGCAATGATTAACATGCAGGTGGTCAAGTGCTGCAAAGAATCACTCGAATACTTTGCAAATAAATAAGTGCATCACAAATAGAAACAAAAATTTGAAACAGAATAAATCAAACCCTTTAAAAAATATAGAGAGAGATTATGTGGCTGTTTGTTGGTAAGTAATGCTAAAAGTGTAGAGGAGATGAATTCCAACAATAAATTCATCAAATTAAAAAACAATTTGTAAATAAATTTGAGAATTTAACCTTGATAAATGAACTAGATTTTTGCAGACTGTTTCCATGAGACAGATGAATAAAGAGCAAAATATACCAAGAGATTATAATTTAAGTTCAGTGGTGCACACTTGTGTGCTAAAAAGAGAAATTCAATACAATAAGAAGAATGCATCTCAAAAAAAGGCCCAGGTTACAATGGAAATTATAATAAGGTTTGACTAAAGAAACATTTCTATCGGGAATTAATTAAATCTGTAAAACAAAAAAACCCATCATCAAAACTCCAGACGACACATTTTTACCTGATGACGATAAGCAATGAAAACTGGCTCCCTCATCTCAAGCGGGACATCTTGTATTTAGCCATTTTCAAGGAGGAATGTGTATTTTGATGGTGGAACGCAGAAAAATAAGCATATTGTCTCTGTGGGAAGCCACATTTTTTATGCAGCAGTCAAGGAACCCATATTTTGGGAAAGAACCCAAAACCCCTTAAACACAAAAATACTTACCACATTTAGAAAGAAGCATAGCTGCCAAACACTTCGAAATGGATCCCTCACACATACATTCCTCCCACTGAGGCACTTTGACCTACTCTCAGAACTTATTTAAGTCAAGAGATGTTTGTGATTTCCAAGCATGACATGCTTGTTTTAGTTTCGAACACTTCAGTGAGTGTAGCAGGCCCTTTTTTCACGGCAGATGTTCTGACATGTGAAAACAGGAAAAGCTCAGGTGAAACAAATTTTGCTCATGATTACTCAGCTCCCTCCAGTCTCTTGATAGTCCAAACCATGACAGTGAGCCAGCAGGACCAGGGGTCGAGAAATAGCTCACCTACATGGAATCCAGTTATTTTTGTTCCACGTTATCAATTTTCTGTGCTTTTGCTGCATTCAAGTTGCATGGGATATTCAAATGTTAACAATTTAAGAGCACCATCAAGATGGATGTATGGCTGCATTCATGTGCTCCTCGGGTGGTCCTATTTCCTGGAGTCGTTCTTCTGATTTTGGTGTTTTCTTGAGCTTTTAAGTCAGAATATGGAAACAACATGGATGCTACAAAGAAGATGTGCTTTATTTTCACTTTTTTAACTAATCTAGATCACTCTACATGCAGGGCAACTAACAGTTACAACATTATACCACATGAGAAATTACATCTGGGTAAAAAATTGCTATGCAGTACGTGAATTAATAAAAAAGTTTCTTACCATCAACTGAACATTCACTTTCATCCACCACGTTTCTGCATTCATCAGGTCAAAGTCAGGAAGTGCATTGCTAGAATTTTTGGACACTTTCTGAGGTGTTTTTCCAACTTGAGGGAGTGTTCGTGTGAATTTTCCCGGTCAGGAACTCATTTTTGTTATTATTCCAACACCACATGAAAGCAGAGTATGATACAGGGTTGATCATGTGTGGGTTGAAATACTGTGCACTGATAATATTACATCATATCCATTAAATCTGAGTTTAATTATACTGAACAATGGTCTTTGGCTCAATTGAAACTTCCATATTTGTTTGGTTTTCTGATATTTCCATATAAGTGAGTGCCAAGTGTGATACATCTGGAGCTCTCAGAAAAATCAGAGCCTCCAATTTGACATGAGCGCAACATTTTCCTGCTATCACATGCGTGCATGATGTGAAAAAGGTCTATTGTGTAAACTAGTTGACTGTCATGACTTCCTACGACACTGGAATAGAACAGAGCCATCATTAATGTTAAGAGTAACACCTGTAAAAGAAAGTCTGCTGTGAAAAAGGCTCATTATTTCAGGAGCTGTGATGGTTTTCTCCTCTCGCGAGCCAACAGACTGCACTTTTGCTTTTCTAATTGCTTGAATGAAAAACACCAGTGCTGACAACAGAACAAAAATAAGTGAGCTAATCAAGCCTGCAGATCCATTCCAAAGCTTTTGGCTTTGATAAGGAACATAATTTGCAGACTTTCTGATTGGCTTTATGGACAGTGGAGCTTAATCAAAGCCTGATGAATCCAGACGCTCTGACAATGCAGCCACAGCAATAATGCTACTATGTTTGACTATAAAAATATATCTCAATATGAATGCACCATTTGTCTTTCTGCCATAAACAGCAGGGATTTTGTTATGACGCCTACTGTGTGTGTATTTGCCAAAAAGTTTTCACTCTTAAGGATCACTTAGGTGCTTTTTGGCAAACTTCAGGCAAGCATTCATTTTTATTCCTAGTGAGCAGTGGTTTCTGTCTTGGTACCCTGCCATGAATCTCATTTTTCTCCAGTTTCTTTTTGATGGCAGACTCATGAACACTGACCGATGCCAAGGACAAAAGAAGGCTGCAGACCCTTGGATGTTGAAACAGGGTTCTTTTTGACTTCCTGTGTGATTTCTGTACTTTGCTCTTGGAGAGATTTTGGCAGGATGATGAGTTCTTGGAAGATTCACTACTGTCCCAGAGTCTCTCCACTTGTACAGTATGTTGTTGGCTGGGATTCACTGGAGTCCTGGAGCTTTAGGAAAGACTTTGGACAAAGTTCCAGACTGACAGGCGTCAACATCATCCCACTGGAGATGTTGAGGGATTGTGTTTGATCATGACATGACACAGCTCTCAGACCTGTGCTGATGGCTTTTGGCTTGGTAAAAGCCAAAGTTTCTCAGATGTGTAATGGTCAGGTCTCCAAACCAGACAGGCAAGAGGCACCAAATACTGAAATTTTTTCTCTGACTCCCACAATCTGACCAATCTCAATGTGAGACAATGGGAATGTGAAGTTATGGGAACACATCCACATTTTGAGAAATGTGCTTATTTGCATTCTTGCTGAGAGGAGGTCAGTATTACTTTTATATCTGTTTGCTAAATGTAAGGCAGACGTGTAGCTTATCTTAACATAAAGACTGGAAACAAGCAACAGCTAGCCTGGCTCTATCTGAACATCTATTTAACAAGGATTTATATGATAATATCTATAACTTCATGAACATACAAAATCCACCTACCTGCACGTCCAAAACCAAATTAATACGTTGCGTCTTGTTTGTTTAATCTGTGCAAAAAAGTGCAAAAGTCTTTATGCTAAGCTAACCAGCTGCTGGCAGTAGCATGTTTAGGATTTTCGTACAACCATAAGCATCAATCTTCTCATGTGAGTTTTGATAATATAGTGAATAAGCATATTTACCCAAAATGTCAAACCATTGCCTTAAGTTTACATATAACATGCATGAAATGGGTTACAGAAGCATGAACTATGTGTAAATTTAAAACATTTTTACTATGAATATAATACCCAAAAGAGTTATCATAGATCTCTCATTACTTTGTGTGTGTGTGTGTGTGTGTGTGTGTGTGTGTGTGTGTGTGTGTGTGTGTGTGTGTGTGTGTGTGTGACCTGAAGCCCCTTTAAAAGCAGCCCTGTGATACGGCTGCTGTTTGACATAGTTAGGGAAATTCCACCTTATTAGACCTAATTATCATTCTTCAATCTGTTTCTACTTAAATAAGGTCCAGACAGCAATCAGTGAACGCACGCACGCACACACACACACACACACACACACACACACACACACACACACACACACACACTCAAACTCAATGTGGTCTTAATTTTCATTAATGCGAGGACGGTTGGTGCGTTGGCAGGGGAGCGGGTGAGTCTCACGGTACCTGAAACATAAAACATATCTAATCCCGTGATTCCATTAGCAGAGGGACATAACACATCATTCTTCTCAGCTCAAAACTACACACAGGTGGTCAAACACACTCACAGCTTCTCCTCACGAGCCACTAATAGTAACGCTCACTGCTCGCCACAGGAGGGCAACAGAGGCATATAAAAACAGCACGGTGCTACTTTTTACAAGAGCAGTCTATTTAACCTCTTTAACTACTGCCCAGTTATTTATTTAGGAAACAGTACTGTGGGCTGAAACAAAAGCATTTCCACTGGGGTTATTTACCCCCTGGCAAGACTTGGAGCAGGAGCTCTCTCCTTAATCTAATCCAGTGCTCCCCTCAAACACAAAAAACGAAGCATGAATACATCTTTTTGACACATCTACTCAGTTCCAGCCTGTTGTTCCCTCCAGTAACTTGGAGGCTTTTCTATGCATCTCAGTCTTAAAGCCATATACTGTTGCCTTGTCCAACTTGGAACGTATTTCTCCATTATTCTTCATTACTGTGATTCTGCCCCGTATCTCATCAGTTGTTTCACTGCATAGCTTCATACATCAGTGGGTGCGGCGAGTCCATCCTGTAAGATTAATGGACTTAAATCAACCCGATAGCAGCCCCAACACACAAATGCACGCCTGCACATTGTATCATTTATTGAAAAGTAATGGCCAAGGTAAGAGCTAAACTGATGACAGATGACTTTAAAATGAACTGAAATTAAAAATCATTTGAATTTGTTTTAATTTCAGTACCTTCAAATTTCTCTCATAAAGTCTACACAGGTAATTTGATACAGTCTCTGTGTGAGGTTGACTCTATTCATCAGCTCATCTCCAAAACCACACAAGCACTTAAGGCCGACAGTGTTGCATTCGTGTCATATCATTTATACTGTAACTGCAAGCAGCTGTGTGGGAGAAAAAAAACCTCACATTTCTGAATCTGACTTTGTAAAAAGAACAAACCACTGGCAACAAGGCTGAAAAGCCACCATCACTGACTGCTTAAATGAAATATCAGCACTAGCACAGTCAATTCAGCTGATTTTAAGGTGAGGTCATGCTAATCCAATAGGCTTTTGTTAAATTCAGCACATATCTCCTCATGGCCTGCTAGCTGTCTGTTCTTTGTGCGCGTTGAAAACAAATCCTGGCTCTGAAAGTGTGAAACAAACAAAGTGGCTCAGACTGAGCCATACAGCAGCATTCCAGCCAATCAGTTCGCTGGACTCGTTAACAACATAAGTTAGTATCTGTTGGGGTTTCCGAGGTTGGAGAGACCTCCCAGAGTCGAAAGGCTTGAAGACGGATGTGGAGGTTTCTCTATTTCTGGTTGATGGGTCAGTGTTGCTGTGTTTTGTTGATTTAATGTTTGTGATTTGTGTGTCAGTTAAGCAAAGTAAAAGTAATTACTCACATTACCATCTTACTTTCAGTTTGCGAAAATGTGCTGTTGTTGTGATGTTAGCGATAGCAGCAGGAGATTTGTGAGCATCGCTGTCTGGAGCTGGTGTGCTGGCTCTGGGAAACAGTCCCATCTTCTCTGCTCGCTGCGCGTCCGTGAATTTGGGTGACGTAGCTGCTGAAGGAGCACCGAAGGGTGGGGTGTATTTGTTTGGGCGTTGAGCTCAAATATCAGCAATCTTTGTCCAGAATGGCTCGACCCACCTTTAAAAGAATGCCCTGCTTGTGTCTGGTTTCAACTGCTGACAAACCACTAGAAAGACATAAAACAACAGAAATACCCAATTTAGTCTATTGATGTTGGCAGTGGAGGTGACCTTGACTCTGTAACTTCACCACATGAAGGAGACAGCGAAGACACCCTCCTTCGTATGGGACAAACACAACACTTAGTGTGCAGTAGCCTGACAATATCACACAGCAGGTGTTGCAATAACACGAACCAAAAGTAATGTCTGGTGCAAATCAGGCTTGGATGTTAGCGAAAGGTAGCAAAGTGGAAGCTAGTTAGCTTAGCTTGGAAGCTTCCACTTTCCGAGTGAAATACAAACTTGGTTCATACAAATGCTGAATGATGAAGAGAACAGATGTGTAGGAACATGACCAGAGCTGTGTGGAAAAGGGGAAAAACAGCATCTCCTATCAATGTTTGTGGGCTACACGGGGCTATGACATGCTCCAGTCAGTAGTGCACCACAGCTGCTGCAAAGACAAACCTGAGTCGTTCTCCCAGAATGTCGACAATAGCTGCAATATAGTTTACATTTTGCTACACAAAAGAAATTGAAAATTTTCTTTGACTTCAGACCCTTTTTGCATTATCAAGCATTACAGATCAAGCAGGTCCTGCGAGCCTTTGAGGCTCCTTTTTGGAGCGAGGAGCCAGGCATGCTGGCAAGAAAGATGTACAGATTTATTATAACCAAATAAGACTTTGGTCAAAATTGAAAGAAGATGTGAGAATGGAGTCCAGGTTGAACGTGGCCTGAGTTATACTTTGGACGGGCATTTGGACCTTCAGGGCATTTCGCGTAGGCCCTGATTACCCTCCCTGCTGTTTCTTTGCACGCTCCTGCTCTGGAGCTCAATGGGCAGAGCATGGCATCAGCCGCGCTGTGGTTAGACTCCCACTGTGGCTCCTCAAATTGAAACTGTATGTTTGCGAAGTACCGAAAGACCAATAATAAAATGTATCCTCCAAATTGCTTATGGTGCATTTGTACCCTGTGAGGCGAGTAGGTGCCTAAAAGTAATTAGCACATTCATCGTTTTTTTTTCCTGCTGTCTGCAAACAACAGACACCACAGAGAGCGCTACAAAATCAAAGAGGTCCCGCTGTGCCGTTGGGCCTGTGGGCCAATCAAATGTCTCCCTCTGGCTTGAATTATGACAAGAAGCTTTTTAAGCCACGGGCACAGAGTCAAACGAACCCTAAGTGCGCATAAAACCAAGGCAGCACTAGTACGGGACAAGCATATTCGCATAAATATGAGATAATTACACGACAGCGTCACGACCGCCGGCGACAGCACATGATGGATGAGCCAGGGAAAGAAAACATGAACAAGGCGAGCGGAGAAAGAGACAGGGCTACTGGTGTAACACAAACTGTGGACGGAGGGATGGGAGTGAAAGGCAAAACAAAAGATGGATTGAAGGAGGAGGAGAGTGCGGTGAAGGTCTTAGCGTCTCAGGCCTCCAGAAGTACCCCTCTCCTCTTGCCCTTCTTCTATTTCTGCCTTTTAAGGCACTCCACAACTTCAAGTAGATAATGAGTGCCTTGAAGCAGGCTGAGTAAATCAGACAGAGAACAACAGAGGGGGAGAGAAAGGTGTGCGTGGGGGGGGTGAGGGTGGATTGAGTGAGGCAGTGGGAAATAGTGGAAGGAAGAAGAAGATTAGAAGTGATAACAAATGAAGCGAGAGAGGCAGAGAGGGGATCTGAGCTGAGTGGAGATGTGTGATAAGATCTTGCATTAACTTAAAAGCATACTTTAATGAAACTCTACAGAGAGCTTTGGAGAGGGAGAAGCAAAGATGGGTCCCATGCAGGTTAGGAAAATACATATTCGTGGTACATGTTTATGAGGTCTTTGCATTTAATCCTGAATCCCCCTCTCACCATTCTTTACACTCATCACATTTCACTATTTACAGTCTGAACAGCCGCAGTTGGATTCCTGTCTTTCTTCAGCGTTCTTTTCAAAATGTGCTGCAGAGGGCAAACAGCACAGAAAAATGCTAAACTTGAATTTCTTCTCGCTTCGAAGGAGCCTTGAGAGGGCACAGCAAATTCAGGACTTCAGGAGATCACGACCTCATCGCTGGGTTCAAATCAACAGTAACTGAGTCAACTTTGACCTTTACTGGTTTCACATGTGTCAGGGTTCCTTATGCTTCAAACAATGTGCTTGTCAAGCTGTTGTTTTTCATTCTTTATACAACTGCTTCATTAGTCGAGTAAAGTCAGTTTTATATAGCCCAAAATTATAATTTGCAAGTTTGACTCAGAGGAATATGAACAGCACATCGCCTTTAGTTAGACTGATACAAAAAACTCGCACACACACATACAAAAAAAACCCCCTTCAACAGGAAACAACCTTCTAGTACAAACAAGCATGCAGAAATGCCAGCATGTATGTCGTATGTACAGCCATCACTTTTTATGTTTATGAAGCGGCCGTCCAAAATTGTGAGCTGTTCTCCTCATTTGTATGATTCGCCATGTCAAGACTTCAGAGACATGCAAAATATGCAGAGCTCTTGGAGAGAGCTCAGGGAGGCAGCATTGTGCAGCTTTGAGGTAACTATAACTGCAGGCATGCAAACTTGTCACTTTTAGTCAAAACTTGCTGTAGTGAATCCAGAACAGGTCACCCATGTGATTCCTGCAGAGCGTGCCTCAGCAGCTTCTACTGAAAGACAGCGGAGCGCAAACATCTGATGTTGGATGTGCGTGCATCAACTGTCAATAAAAGGCAGCAAGTGCTGACAGAAAGGGAGCCAATCACTGAGCCCAGGCCATCAGCCTGTGACCCGATTTGTGGAGAAAGGCAAAATAAATTTGCCACAGTGATGCGTGCCTGCCAGGAAACTACAGAGAGGGCGTCAATTGAAAACTGAAAAATATAGTCAGAAAGGTGAATGGAAACAGGAGGTTGAAGCAAACATGCATTGCTAACTAACATTGTTAGCTATCCTGCTACAGTAATGTTACCAGTTTGATAACTACATAACCTAGTGGTATTGGCTAATGATAGCTACATAATCGACCAGTACTCACTCACAGTGACAGCTAAGGTAACATTAGCTAGGAAGCTAATTTTACATCATCCTTACATGTGATGTCCATCTTACTCCATGGGCCAGATAAGCCATAACAGATTGGCACATTTACAAAGAACTGTGGCAGTAACCAGGATGTAACTCGTCGTACCCTTCAACAGAACGCACCAAATTCCGATCTTTCTCACTTCTTGCAGCAGACAATAAATACAGGTTGATTATACAACAATGCATACATTAGCGAGCTAAAACTGATCATGAGGGGTGTTTTTAGCTGCTAGTTTTTACATTAACTAGCCTGACATTATCCTCCAATCAACACGTTGGATACGATAACAAACGACAGACCAGCCCCAAACAGCAGAGGGATGTGACACAATGGAGCTTTTAGCAGCCTAAGAGTTAGATATTCCCTCAGATGTTGGTGAAGACCACAGAGGGAAAAGGAAAGCGAATGTTGAACTTCGATTAATCAAGCCCAGAAACATGACTCTAAATCAATGCTAATGTAAAACAAGCTTTATCAGGTTATAATATGCCAGTGTTGTGTTTACAGCTTGTTGGGCTGTCCCCAAGGGGCCAAAAATCCATCAAAGCATATTTGAAGCTGCTCCATCCAAGCTTAAACTGTGAACACAGCTTGTTACGCATAGAAAATCCAAACTGTCATAAAATGACCCTCTTGCCGGCTTGGCTAACTGTAGCTGCTGCAGACTGAAACAACTCTATCTGAGCATCTCTGTGGTACAGTTCAATTTCCCACTTTTCAGTCACCCTTGCTTGTCAAAAATGACAACAGTTCATCTAATAGAAAACAAATAGCACCCAAGCTCCAAATAATAATCTCATGTGATGTCAAGGAAAAAGAAGTCCCATTCTTTACCCTATTCTAAGCTCTGTCTCTGTTTTACTGTGTTTCTCTGTATTTTGCTTTCCCATTCATTCGGTTTTCTGTCCCAAAACCACAACAGTTGTGGGAAATCAGTACCAGCTGTCAGCACTTTGATTTGATTGTAGAATGTGTCAATCAAGCCGGGGCACGTTGCGCAAAAACTAATTCTAGTCACTCGTTATTTCAGCTCCCACTGAGCTCTTTGCTGGGGGATTAACTTTGACTGTCACAGAGAACCAAGGATCCCAGGGCGAAACTGACCAGCTCATCTGATCTGTGTTCCATCCAGAAAGAAAACCAAACATGAAAGCACAAACTTATTCAAAACAACGTGTTCTGGATCCCTTTGAATATTCTTGCTCCTAGCTGTAAATACTTGCATGGCAGGGTTGCATGGCAGCTGTGCGATTATTTTTCTTTTAGCATTCAAGATGTAAAAACTGTCTGGACTCAAACTGCCAGCGCTGAGAGAAACAGAGAGTCAGCCTTGTTCCTCACTGTGGGAATCTCTCCTCTGGATATCTGTGGTGGTTCTGCAGGTTTGAGATGAAGAGTTCAGATCTCTGTCAAACATCAAACTGGTGTCACAAATAGGATGTGATTGAAAACCGCTCAAAACTCACTCATCCGTCTGGTCAGACAGAGGAAAAAAAGCATACTCTCTCTCCTTCTCTAAACTTTCCTTGCTTACTTTCTCCTTGTCCGGCCTTCCAGGCAGACACAGGCATGCCTTGCTTGAGTTTGTTTTGGTCCAGTCTTGTCTTATTGCACTCAAATGGTGAAAGACCAAAAAGGAATTAAAGAAAATAAAACTCAGACAGCGTGACGGAATGAAGAAATAGCATCATATTACCATGGGGTTTTTAAGAGGACCGTAAAAAGATATGCCCTGTGTACTTTCCATGCTTGGAACAGGAAGATATTTGGTTCTGCCTTATACGCTTTTGAAATAGTGCACTGTGGGAGAGGAAAAGAAAACGGTCCAGTGTTTGTGAGACTTTAGGAAAGCAAAGGAGGAAGCTGTGTGTTTGAGGAAATGTCTGTTGTGTCCTTGCAGGTGTGCATATACAATGTCGGGGTGTGAGAATAAAGTGGTCTGTTATGAATGTCTGTGTGAGTTCTTTCACAATCATGTTGTGGAGAGAAAATGCTCCTTTATTCAGTGTTATTATGGAGAATGGCTGCAGAGATCAACACGAGATACAGCATTAAATTTTACAGTTCGGGTTTTTGTTAAAGTTAGGTTAAAGGATAGAATTGCCAATATTGTGTATTTTTGTCTAAAAATCCCATAAGCTGTAAGGAAGGACAAGCTGTATGCATGAATGCAAATTGTAAATGTCAAATGCTTCCCTCTCTTTTCTCCTTGACTGTATATTGCTCTCAACTCTTTCTGTGATTTTGCAGATACTTCCAAAGTCACATCGTATCGATCAATGCAAAACAGTCACTGTTACAGATGAGTCCTCTTTCTCCTGCACACTCTACTCAGAAAAGAGTAGAAAAAGGCTTTTGATTCTTGATATGGTTCATTTAAAAATGAGGCACTGTAGTTTCTAGCAAATTTCACTGAACAGTAAAAACTGCATTTGTTGGGGACTATTTTCAGCCGTGGACTAATACAAATTTGGTGCTCAAAATAATAATAATTATAATAACTGTCCATCATAATGAAGGAAAATGTCATCCAGAGAAACAATGTGGCTCAATGTTGTGTTTTTAAGTTTTCAATAGAGGTATATGAAACAAAGGAGTAAGCTGGATCGGGCTTCAGCTACGCAGACGACAGTTAAAGTTACATTTATTCATTTTATAGACTTACTTTTAAAGGGTGACATGTGGTTGTTAGGGTTAAGATTAGAGTAGATCCTCAGGGAATGAATGTAAGTCAATGTTAACGTCTCCTGCTAAGTGACAAAAACAAGTGTGCGAGAGAGAGAGAGAGAGTGTGTGTGTGTGTGTGTGTGTGTGTGTGTGTGTGTGTGTGTGTGTGTGTGTGTGTGTGTGTGTGTGTGTGAGGGCGTCTGTAGTTCTTCCATAATCTCCTGTCTTTGTGTGTCCCGCAGACAGTTTAAAAGCTTTCTATTTACCTTTCGCACCATTCTCCCATTTTCAGGTCGCAGAGCGGGATGGAGGTGTGTGTGTGTGTGTGTGTGTGTGTGTGTGTGTGTGTGTGTGTGTGTGTGTGTGTGTGTGTGTGTGTGTGTGTGAGAGAGAGAGAGAAAGAGAGAGAGAAAGAGAGAGAGAGAAAGAGAGTGAGAGCAAGAGAGAGCACTGTAAGTCCTCTTGTGTGGGTGGACAGCTGGTCCAAAACAGGCGTTTTAGTCTCTAACAAACCGTGACACGTCAAACATGTAACGTAGACCGCGACACAGCAACACATAAAATGCCTCATTGACTCCCACCCAATGCCTGGGGGGAAAGAAAAGAGAAAAAAATCTTTTTGCTCACACACAACTGCAACCATTAATCATAAATGAAATTTTACAAGGGATGGGGAGGAATATGATTGTCATAAAATGAGCAAAACAAATACGCGGAGGGAAGTTCCTGGCTATAAGTGCTGGAATCACCTCAGGATAGCTTGGCTCGGGGAACAAATGTGATGAGATATACCCTGTGTTTGGATCTGTGTGTTTACCTCACTCTGCTCAGTATGCCCCCCCCACCCCACCCCCCACCTGCCCCGGCTGCTTCCCCCTCTGTTTTGAATTCAGCATGTCTGTGCCTCTGCCAGGATGCATGTCAGTTATCAGACTTATTAGGTGCCATCACACATCTCCTCTATCATCCGTCTGTCATCTGGCACTGCTTTCTGTCAGTCTTTCTCTCTCTTTAAAAGTGGCTCTTTTCATCACTCTCTCACCACATTCCCATACAAACATATATTAAATGCAAACCCTGGCAAGACAGACAAGAGAGACAGAGAGAGAGAGAGAGAGAGAGAGCTTCTCTGAAGCTGTAACACCTGATTTTCAAGATTACAGAGTGTGAACTGAACTATCATGAACACTCCTCACAGTTTGTTTTGTACCATATGGAGATTTAAGATTTGAGCCTCTCCTCAGATCAACCTGAGACGTCACAATGCCATCAAACCTGTTTAGTTTTTACTGGACTTGAAGCTTGAAACGAAACTCAAGTTTGAGGTAATTAAAGATAAAGATCTGTAGTCAGAGTAATTGTCCCTGACTCTCACCTGCAAAAAGTCAGCTGTTACAGACTACACTGTGGCATTGCAGCATTCAAATACTTGTTTCTGATTGGCTGCTGGATGTCTGTTCACATCATATTGTAGGACACCTCAAACATAGCTTTGGAGTTCAAAAACTCTAAATCAGTGTGCATGCTATATTACCAGCTTTAACATGTGGCCTTCCTCGCCTCCTCCTCATCCTGTATTTTCACCTACCTTTTCTTTTTTTTTTTTTCATATTTTTAACGGAATGAAATGACTCTCTGTAATGTAAAAGGGTTGCTCAAATACCGCAGAGTCCACTGGGAATCAATAACAACACCTTTAGGACATCGTTTTGGTTCTCCAGTCGAGGAGGTCCTAGAGCTGGAGTCACTCCTCTTGTCAGCCTTGTGGGCAGCAGCTCTCAGCATACAAGCTCACACAAGCTGAGTGTACACTACTTGCCCTGCGTGAAATGGTGGAGAGATGATGTAAAGGAGTGATGATCCTAACTCTCATTGTCGATCAGGTATTTGTTTTAACTCGTCAGTGGAAATTTTGGGCTGAGAAAGATAACTATGGTGGGATGTCCATGTTGCTCTGCTCGATGTGTAAGGAACAGCTTGATCTCACCGGGCACGGCTCTGTGATGTCATGGTTTTGTTCTGTCCTCCACGTGGCATCTACCTGATCTGGAGCAGTTCAGAAGCTGAACGTTTCGCTTGTTTTGTTAACAGATTTCCCTTTGATTTTTGTGCTCCTACCATGGTTAAGTAGGCTACATAGTTTAATGGTTTCTTTTTTTGTCTGTTTTTATGATTGGAAGTCTGGAGGGTGGGTGGGATCGGGAAGGTGTTTTTTTTTGGAAATTGACCGGATGCTCTATGCTGTTCCTGCCCGGCTCAATCTGCTCTGTGCAGCTTGACGCCGCTTCCATCAAACATAGACTTGGCAGGTATTTTAAGTGGAGCAGAGCTGCTTCTCTAACGCTTCTGAAATGTGTTGTGGTTCGTCTGCCACTGGCTCCTTAGGTGGAATCAAGCCATAATGTTGGAAATTGTTTACTGCCACATTAACAATATTGTAAATCAAGGCTTGTTTCTGGGACTTTGTTTCAGCACATGGTCAGGTAAGACTTCTGTAAGACCTTAACACCTGTGCAACCACACACGAACATCCTCCCATACAAACCATTCAACCAGCAGATGAATGAACACCCAGTCCCATTTTCTCCCTAATTGCTTTTGAAAACATGTCGAGGAGCAGAGCAACATGGGGAATGACAGCTCCCGGTGTTTTCCTAAGGGACTAAGTCAACAAGCACAGACAGTGACATGAAAGAGCTCACACACCTCTGCGGGTTTGCTCACTCACACGGACGACCAATTGATTAACTCATAAATCAACCTCATCCCAGGCCCCGGGCCCTGGAGGGCCCCTCCACCCCCACCAACCCAAAAACAGCAGTGAGAAGCTGCAGCCCAACCCTGCACCCTCCAGCTAAGCAAGTGGAGGCGGGATGTTCCAGCTCATGGCAGAAACCCAGCAGGAGGGATAGGCCAGGTGGGGCAGGTATGGTGGGTGCTGCTGAGTAAAGAAAAAAAATAGGGTGGGGTCATGGAAACGACAGGTATAGTATTAGTTTGTGTTATTATAACGACAGAGAGGGATGGAGAAAGAAAACACAGAGGGGTTTAAAGAGGGATATAAATGTGTTAAAACGACAAAGGAGAAGATAGGCTGAATCAAACACTGTGTAGTACTGCCAAAACGGAGAGAAGCGAGGGGGGACAGATATGGAGAGAAAGAGGGAGAGAAAACATAGAGGAATGCAGTAAATCCCTAAGCGACTGAGCAATCCTCTGGAGAAAGAAAAGAGGAATTTTTATGTGCTGCAGGTGAGCAGAACAGAGAGGGAGGGAGAGGGAAGAGGAGACGGAGAGAAGAAGAGAGAAGGAGATAGACAGATGGAAAAAGAGGGAGAGAACGCGGGGGTGGCCGAGGGAATTTGAGGAGAGCGTGAAAGGGTTTGATTGTAGCAGAGAAAAGGGGACACGTGGGGAGAAAATGAAGCAAAAAATGGCACAAAATTACACAAAATGGCTTCTTGTGCCGTTAGAGAGGATGGACATGGTGACGGAAGGCAGAGAGACACACGGAAAAGAAATTGGGAGACAGAGTGTGACAATACAAGGATAAATAGCAAATGGACGAGACAAAGACAGGGAGGAAGAGGAGGTCTGAGAACGACTCGATGAGCGCATCTGTGTCTTAAAGGCATACGCAGGGTTTTGAGAGATTGGTCTTATTGGTCGGCTCCAACCATGAGATCACACACACCAAAATCATCATGTGGGACAAAAATCTTGTCGAATGCTATCTGGATCAAAGACACACGATCTTTAATAGACAACAGAGTCTTATTTTGTGTAAACTATTGACTGATAGGTCATTGTCTCAGTTGAGTGTGTGAAAATCTCTATTCTGGTGCATTTACTGAATTCATACCAGGCAATATTTTTCATTTTATGATGATTCTGATTCATGTAGCAGTCTAACTACGTAACATAAATATTGTGCTTTGTTGCATGACCGCTACATGTGTTAACAGGTGTTTTACTTACCTTTGCACCCAAGAATACAGAATGTTGTAAGAAAACTGATTTTAGCAACAGATTTTAGATGAAACAATCAACAAACAAGTATTAATGCACCATGTTAAACCTCCGAGGGTGAGTGCACAGTGAGAAAGTTTGGAAGGATTTATTGTCAGTCTTCTGTTATTGACATCATCAGTGATCCTCCACATAAAACAAGTGAATCTCCTGTATAAATAAATGATTACATCATGGCCATCAGTCTTAATTATTTCAACTTTCGGTTGTTTTGGCTGTCATTTTGGGTTAGAGGATGGCTTTAAATACTGTGATGAACAGCCACTGTGGAGATGAATCAGAGCTATAACAAATTCAAAATGTTTTATTGTTGCAACAGGGGAAAAAAAGCTGCATCACAATTGCAGAATTCATCCACAATTGATGAAAATGAATATATTTTCTGGTATCTCCGGGGAGCTTTAGCTTCAGCTAATTTTTCACTGTGTACGCAAAAGAATGAGCTTATCAGCTCATTAGGTGTTTCTTACAGAAATGCTTTAACTTTTTTAAGACATTTTTATACACAAATGTTCTTCCCTTTCCCCCATTTTAGTCTAGTTCATCCAAGCTTTGCGACTATTTTAACTTCCAGCGTCTAAACAGTGAGTGCTCAGTGCTATTACCATACACGTTTTAGACAGAATAAATAGTCCTTAAGGAGGAACTCCATCAATTGTACACATCAAAGTTTGTTTACAGGTCTTGAGAGTATTACTCCAAATGTAAAAACATTTGTACAAAGCCTTTTGTGCCCCTGATGCAGCTGCGTAAAAGCCTCATAAATTGCCTCAAGTGATGTCTAGAATCTCCAACCAAACTGCCGCTGTGCTGCATTGTGGGTAATGCACGTGTAGGTGCCAGGTTTTGACTCAGAAAAGGAACACATGGAATAAAAATTCCTGGTTCTACTTCATTGATTTTGGTGGTGGGGGAGTTTACTGTGCAACGAGGGTGCAATGCTAAATCACTGCAATGTCCAAAAAGTTCAGTTTTTTTAATCAATTTTGAGACGATGCCAGTGGACATCATCCAACATGATCTATGTGCAAGTGATAAATCCAGGCACCGTAGCACTTGACCTCGATTAGCAGACACAGAGGAATTCGGCAAAATCTCGGTCTGGAGTGAAGGAGCCAGAAAAAAAGAAGAGAAGAGGTGCTCTCCAAGAGCAAATAAAAGCTCTTTAACGAGACGGCCGGCACATCAACTCCTCTGTAGGTCGTAAGTCTCAGATCTCGGGCCGCCACTCAGACAGACGGGCCCGGCTGAGCAGCAGAAGCCAATAATGTCGATGCCTTGTCACTCACAGTATCTGTTCTTATCGAAGGAGTCGCCAGCTGAGTCATGCAGACAGAGCTCGGCTATCCTGTTACGTATTAGTTACAGCAATTTGTCTCTGCTTTGCTGACAGAGAGAGACAGACAGAAAGAGAAAGAGACAGGCAACGGTGAGTGATGGCTGTTAGATAGCTATGCATGACAAGCCTCGTTCCAACAAAATTCTGACACATAGAGATAATGATTCACACACGTGCTGCGCTTACAAGCCCACACACGGCAAACAATACACACACACACAGATAAACACACACACACACAGAGACCATACAAAGCCGCCTTTGTTGACTACTGGCGGCCTCTCAGTCGTTGCTTACTGAATGTAAAAAACACACAGCGACTTGTGTGTGCATATGTGTGTACATGTGTGTAATGTCTCTGTCAGCGTTAACCCTTTCCCCCACTGAGTGAAAGTCATGCGTGTGATGATGTGTCAGCACTGACGCAGTCGACCTCCCGTACAAGTCACTTCCTGCTCGGCAAATGCTGCTTTTTGGGGTTCGTGTGCGCACTTGTTTCTCACCACATGGTCCACATTTGTGTGCTTGCGACTGTGTGTGTGTAGTCAGGGCGGATGTGTGCAGGTGTGTACCTCGGAGGAGATGGAAGAGAGATTCTCATTGATCCTTTAATATCTGGCCTGGGGCGAGGAGAGGGAGCCAGAGAGGTGCAGAGCACGTGGGAAAAAAGCACCGTCGAGTGCAATAAAGCCAAACAAGAAAGAAAGACAGAAGATAACAGGTGAGGAAGCGATAAAAGAGTGGATAGACGACGAGAGGAGAGCGAAAAAACGATAAGAGGCAGAGGAGAGCGGGGGCACCGAAACACAGACACAACAAGAGAGCCAGGCAGTCGGTGGGATTATGAGGGGCGTGTTTACCTGTGCCTGTTTGTGCTCGTGTAAATCCCTCACTGTCACAGGTCAGAGGGACGTTTGGGGGGGAAGAGGAGCTTCGTGAGATAGTGTGATGAGAAAAGAAAGCAAAGTGGGAGGAGGGATGATGCTGTGGGAGGTGGGAAGAGAGAGATGAAAGGGAAAAAAGAGAGATCGTAAATTTTCACCAGGACAGACAAATAAAAAGTCTCTCATACCCCGCCTCGCTCGCTCCAGTTTTTGTCATGAATGTGAGCCGGCCTTTGTTTTCCAGAAAACGCCCCGACCCCAAACTCCTCTCCCCTTGTGCCAATCACCCGAAACCATCCCTATAAAACTAAAACCATTGCAAACAAAAATCTCATATGTATTTCTTTTTTGTCTCAATGGGCTCCCAAATGACCAATAACACCATGCTCTGTACAAAAGCAAGTATTTATTCTCTCTTGAGTTACGGTACAGTATTTTCACACTGGAGAAAAATAAATAAACATCTTGTTCAATAAATATTATAGCGATATGATCCATAACCTTTAGCCATGTCATTCAAGGCACATTGCAAAGACATAACAATAGGTTTATTTTGAAGAAGAAATTAAGCCATCTGTAAGTCTCTGGTTTCGTGTTTTAAAAGGTGCTGAAAAAATGTGTTAAGTAACTAAAAGGAAGAGTTCAACATTTTGGAATACACACTTTTTTGCTGTCTTTCTAAGAGTTAGATGAGAAGACTGATACCACTCTCATAGCTGGAGCTAGAAGAGGGTTAAGTTAGCTTAGCAGAAAGACTGAAACTG